>NC_091215.1:24923901-25223901 GCF_040958095.1 Procambarus clarkii | reverse complement strand
GCTGGCGGTGTTCCAGCTGAGCATGCCCCTGGGGGCCAAGCACAGCTGCTGACGTTCCGGCCGAGGTGGTCCCAGCCGATGACCCAGCAGCTGATGGCCCAGCTGGTGGTGTTCCAGCTGAGCATGTCCCTGGGGGCCAAGCACAGCTGCTGACGTTCCGGCCGAGGTGGTCCCAGCCGATGACCCAGCAGCTGATGGCCCAGCTGGTGGTGTTCCAGCTGAGCATGTCCCTGGGGGCCAAGCACAGCTGCTGACGTTCCGGCCGAGGTGGTCCCAGCCGATGACCCAGGTGCCACAAAGGTGCCAAATTAAAGACTGGGTGCTGCCGGGGCGGGCCCAAGGGCTGCTGGCGGCCCTGGCCAGGCTGAACTTGCGCGCCCTTATAATCACCATTGTTTAATAATCTTCACAGGAAGAAACAACTGTAAATATAGAAATAGTTTATTACAGCATACACGGTAAAGAAAACAGCTCGGAAACTATGGAAATAAAGCTGCGAAAAAAAAACATTAAAAGTCCATTTCAAGTTCAAGTATGTTTATTGTCGGTTCGTTCATGCTAGCTAGGCTTGCAGTTGTGTGGTCGGGGTTCAGGGTGCACAATAAACCAGCACTCACTGGTTGAATAGGGGATGCTTAATGAACTATCCACCTCTGGCGGCAAAAAATCAATATATATATATATATATATATATATATATATATATATATATATATATATATATATATATATATATATATATATATATATATATATATATATATATATATATATATATATATATATATAATGTACCTAGTAGCCAGAATGCACTTCTCGGCCTACTATGCAAGGCTCGATTTGCCTAATAAGCCAAGTTTTCCTGAATTAATATATTTTCTCTAATTTTTTTCTTATGAAATGATAAAGCCACCCATTTCATTATGTATGAGGTCAATTTTTTTATTGGAGTTAAAATTAACGTTGATATATGACCAAACCTAACCTAACCTATCTTTATAGGTTAGGTTGGCTTAGGTTAGGATAGGTAGTCGAAAAACAATTAAATCATAAAAACTTGGCTTATTAGGCAAATTGGGCCTTGCATAGTAGGCTGAGAAGTGCGTTCTGGCTACTATGCAAGGCCCGAATTGCCCAATGAGCCAAGTTTTCCTGAATTTACATAATTTTCTAAAAATTTCCTTATGAAATGATAAATCTGTCCATTTCATTATGTATAAGTTAATTTTTTAAAATTTGAATTAAAACTAATATAGATATATGACCGAACCTAACCAACCCTTCCTAACCTAACCTATCACCACTAAGTCAGTAAATTATGTTATTAATACAATTTAATAATAATAATTCAAATAAACTAAATGGAAACACTATATTGAAAATATAAAAAATCACTCGGCCTATTAGGCAAATGGGCCTTGCATAGTAGGCCGAGAAGTGCGTTCTGGCTACTAGGTACGACATATATATGTATATAATGTGTGTGTGTATGTGCAGAAGTAATATTAATAAAACAATTAGCATCGTATAGTGTACTTTATGTATCAAAATATATTACTTTGAAACCCATATCATTCACTAAAAAAAAATTGGGCTACTCTTATTACAAATTCGCTACTTTTTGACCGTCAGCTCGCTACTTTCCGTAATTTGGAACTGGCAACCCTGCACTCTTCCAGTTGTTGACTCGACGTCGAGGAGTGAGGACATGTCTGTTCTGCGCGTCGCTGGGCTGATAGCAGAGGTAGCGTCAAATTGTTTCTTGCGTTATACCATAACAGACTTTCAATAGCCATTAAGGTGCTTACGGATACATAATACACAGATTATCAATCTTATTGCATAATGCTAACTTATACACAGCATCTAACTGAATTCACAATATAATTTCGACCTCGACTTTGACGACATGTATACAACTTGTTCCCCTCCACCTGGGGACCGCCGAACAACAAGACGCGATTTTGACCACTGGGTTGTTGTTTAAGATTCAGCTGCTGGGAACGAAAAGTTCCAAGTAGCACGGGCTATGGTGAGCCCGTAGTGGACTAACCTGGCACAGGAGCGAGACTGAAACTGGACCACTGGGTCTCAATACTGTACTTCAGTTAGGCATTCATTCCTCTTCCACGCCTTGGCGTGCTTATCGCCTGGGGTCACAGGGTTAAGGTGATAGATTTTTTTCTGTATACTGACTGGATCTTCGACCTGGAAGACTGTGATCAGCACTGTCTTCGCCGAAAGGTGCCGGGCCTCTGAGTATGGTGGGCGTCCGACTCTTGCTCAACTGGCCTCTAGAAAATGTTTCTGCGTTTTTGCTCGATTGGCCTCGAGTTTAGGAGAGGCTAACACGATATAAGTTGTAGCACGATATAGGTTTTCACGATATTTTCAAGAGGAAACTAGATTTATTCCTCCAAGGAGTGCCGGACCAACCGGGCTGTGGTGGGTATGTGGGCCTGCGGGCCGCTCCAAGCAACAGCCTGGTGGACCAAACTCTCACAAGTCAAGCCTGGCCTCGGGCCGGGCTTGGGGAGTAGAAGAACTCCCAGAACCCCATCAACCAGGTATCAACCAGGTTGGAACACGATATAGGTTGGCCTCTGTCAAAAGCGATGAACTTTTCTCCAAAGCGATATCTTTCTGAAGATGAGGTCTCAATGCTTGGATACAATAATATATTTATTTATTTATTTATTTACTCCTAGGGTTTGGTTTATATATTTTTGTTTCCTGCAGGTACCACTTGTTGTGCAACATAGTTTAAATGGTGCATTCTGACCCCGAAGTCCAGTTCTTCATTAATCTTCTGCAAGATCATGTTTATAATTGTATAGTTGTAACGTGCAATGATATCTGTGACGTACATTGTTTTGCCCCAAATGCAAGCTCTTACATTTTTCGATATTAAAAAGCATATACCAATCTTCCGACCATTTGTTGATTTCATGTAGATCTCTTTGTAAGGCCTCAATATCATTTTCACTTCCCAATTTACCATAAATCTTTGTGTAATTTGCAAGGATCATAAAGGAAATCAGGACCATAAAGGAAATCAGGATCTGATTTCTAAAATTAAAGTCACCCATGACATAAATACTGCTAGATCTAGATGCTCTAGATATTTTCCATATATACATATATGGTACTATATCAAAAGGTACCAAAAGGTTTGACTATATGTACCTCAGGTTTGGTTGACTTTGACTTTTTACGAATCGCTAAATATCTGCCTAACAGCGTGTTTAACTGTCGCAAGACACATGAATTTACCTTTCGACAGGTGACCCATCCTTTGAACTAATTGGTCGCGTTTTTTACGTCATGGCAACTAAATGCAACATATGAAAATTAACGGCTCACCCATATCTGCTTTTTCAATGCATCGGCCTCGATAAGTTAGGCGGTTTCTTGGGTCCGTAAGTTTCTGGTCGGGTTAGGAAGGTTATTTGTTTTATGGAGTGGTAAAGCTGAGCATTAATTAAGGTGTTTATCTTACACGGGAACGCCGGGGCGCACCCGCCACTTGTGACGTTGTGGCCTCTAGATGAACAGCATCATGATGTCCTGTAGTACAGTGACCTACTTTCTTGACTCACAATCGGGGATTCCGGGTTTGATCCCCGGGCAGGACAGAAATGCTTGTTATTGTTGTTGTTTCAGATTTAGCTACTCAGAACGAAGTGTCCATGTAGCACGGGCTATGGTGAGCCCGTAGATGAGTTTGGTTATACGCCTTGTTGTTTCTGTGATATTTGGGCCTAAGTTTAAAATGGAGGAGGGGATTCCTCCTTTTTACCTGCTTATTTATCGCTTCTGTTTTAGTGCACTGGTTTTAATCTTGTTTTATTAACATCTTGGTGGCGGATGTAGATGCAGAATGCTCATTAATGAGTCCTATTCCTCAACGGCTTTTTTAAGCATCGTAGTCGCAGTGGAATGTGCATCTAATGCAGCTGCTGTTGTTGGATTAATATTGAGTTTGATGCGCAGGGCTTCAGTACCTTCATATTCCAGTAAGTAGTGCAATAGTGGCGCCTCCGCTTCAGTTTCATAGATGTGACACTCTTTAACTATTGGGTTCATTACCTCCCAGCAGCACTTGTAACCAAGTCTGAGTCTGTGTATGGCTACTGCAATGTCTCTGGATATCTTTTTGCCAGGCTTGAAAGAGGAGTAACCAGTGGCTTGTTCGTACCATATCGCAGTGGATCTTCCTTCCGCTACTTTGGCTCTGTGGCGACTTTTGATAGTTGAGAATATTTTCTTCTTGATTTGCTCCTTTATCTGTAAGAAACTTGGAGGTATTTGAACCTGTACAACAGGTAGAGCAGTGGCAGTTTTTGCTAGTGAGCCTGCCTTTTCAATACCATCTATGCCAATGTGACTTGGTATCCAATTTAGGGTGATTGACAGCCCTCGATTATGGGCTTCTTTTCCTATATGTTGAATTTCTGTGAGGACAGAAATGCTTGAGCAAGTTTCCTTTTAACTGATGTCTCTGGTCAGGCGTTAGGCAACTGTAGCAGATTGTATCCTGGGGAAGATCATTAGTTCGATCTAGGGATACCTCGATACAAGCCTAAGTACTGGCTATGTCCCTAACAACTGGAATTAAAAGTCCCAGCTCGTGTGTGATCCACAGAGCAGCTCCTGGTACATCAATACCATGTAGTATTAACACATGGGCACGTCGTATTTTGACATACTTTATCTAATGCCAAAACTGTCGTATTAGAAAATGGTAGCGGCTTGCGAAATTTACATAATGTCCCGTTTTCTGTTCGTGGGTCCTTTGGTAGGTTAGGATGCAACCCATCCTCCTAACAGTGTCGCATTTTGACGCATTTTAGCCTATACTTATGGCTAAAAATTGTACTAGAAAATAGTAGCGACTCGAAAAATTTACATACTGTCCCGTTTTTAGTTTTGGGTCCTCTGGTAGGTTAGGAGAGGGCACTTTAGTACGACAGTTTCTTGACGTTGGGTACGCTCGCGAGAACGGTCTGCTCTATCACCTGCTCACCATTACACCCCTCAGAACCTCTTCTGCACTATTAATAATTAATAAACATCTAATAAAATGTATCCTTGAAACCTAGCTCCACACAAATCAAATCAAATGTTTATTCAGGCAAAAGTACATTCATACATGAGTTACAAACATAATATTGGATTTATAGATAGAGCTAGTACACACAATACCTAAAGCCACTAATACGCACAGCGTTTCGGGCAAGGTGTGGGAAAAACACTTAGACTAAAACTTAATACTAATTGCGATTAAAGTATAAATTGTTGAAAAAGGGGAAAAATAAGGGGGGGGGGCAGAAATCAGCAATTATACAAGTTGGTCAACAAACAGTATTGTTTGAAAATAGCAAGACATGTGTTGACATTTAGGGGGTAAAGTAGATTACGTGGAGTTAGTGTTTCTCTTGAACTGGTTGAGATGTACAGCCTTTGACATGATTGGGAAGGTCATTCAACATAATAAAAACTACTCGAGCCTGTGCTATATCTAACATGTTGAAAATGTATCTACATAACTCAAGCTGTAGAACAAAGCTGTCACCGTTCTTTTTCTTCACAGATCATTAGAATGGTGGTATAGAATAGCTGTCATCAGTGACGGATGTACATGCACGACGAGAGGGGCTGTTAGAGTATTATCACCCACAATTACTTAGTAATTTATATATTACGAACTCCTGTTTGTCTGGTGTGGGTCGTTACCTATCTTAGACTAAGCAGATGTGTGATCGATTATATTAAATTTATTAATTAACTTGCATGTCTGTGTTTGTGGGAGTGGAACTGCAGTGTTTTATTATTATTATTATGACTATTGAGTTTGAACTGTGGTTCATGATCCTTCTTCACGACCCTTCCCCAATAGCAGTCCATTTGTTGCAAGGGTACATTGTTCAGACCTAGCAAGCTCTGTTGGCAGGTTCCTTTGGTGTCTGCGGCTTTGTCACTCGTGTGTTTGTGTGCATGTTTAGTTTAGTTAATTTATTATGCACCCCATACCCATCCTGTGGGCGGTAGTGGAAAGGGTTACAGAGGCACATAATGGGCTCAGGGACTGAACCCCACAATTCATTTAGCTAAGCAAGTTACACTCTTGATGAGCAAGTTACAAAATTCAATGCACATCGTCACATCAACATTGGGTTCGAGACCGACCACAAGTACAGTTTCTGAATTAAGTAACTGACATATGGAGTTAAAGTATGGAGGATATAAAGGATATGACAGTATGGAGAGTTAGTGTCACAATTGATATGTTCATCCCGCGGTGCACACCGCAGCGGTGGATAGGTTACAATCACTCATTCACTACCTACTGCTATGTCTTTCTGAAGATGAGGTCTCCATGCCTGGATGCTATAATCCAGATGGGGCG
The DNA here is from genome assembly GCF_040958095.1 of Procambarus clarkii. Lineage (NCBI taxonomy): Eukaryota > Metazoa > Arthropoda > Malacostraca > Decapoda > Cambaridae > Procambarus > Procambarus clarkii. Next base: position 25,217,492 of record NC_091215.1, on the reverse strand, counting down.
TATTAGTAGAACTGAACGACTACCTTCTTTTCCTTGAATGTAAACGTATGCTTAATTATTCCCAGGGTTTGGTTCGCTTTTTTTACTGTTGCTCCCACTTGTTTTGCAACTTTTAGTGAATTATGGATTCGGACTCCAATCCAGAGGATCTATTCCTTGGTCCAGGATTTTTGTGAAAAGGAGTTTCAGTGCATTTGCCAGTTCCTTTACGACTTTTGATTGAAATCCATCCACACCTACTGGGGTTTTGAGTCTTAGTTTGTTAATGCTCTTCCTGATTGTCTCGCATGTAATGGGTATATCTCTTAATTCATTCTCTTCACCTTCTTCAAACATTTGTGTGGATGATGGGATGCCATTCAATCTTTCTAGTGTGAAAACTGATGTAAAGTATTCATTCAGAGTGTTTGCAGCCCTTATATCATCCAATATAACTTGGTTAGTCTCATCTTTTAGTGGGTCCTACAAAGTCCTTTGTTTTGGTTTTACTTCGTATATATGCATATACTGATTTTGGATCTTCTTTTGTTCTGGGCAAGTTTTCTTTCTTAGTTTATTTTGGGTAATCTGATTTCCTGGGTTTGAGAGAGGGGTAAAACTAAATGTTCAATGACGCCAGACTGAATCAATCAGAGAGTCTTACTAGCAATCCTAACTGGATTTGAGTCAAGCGTGTCGAGCGGTCAATATACCCATATTGAATTATATGTTCTTGGGTGGCTATTCAGATTCGCTGGTTAGTGCATAACCAGCTGAACTTTAGGATTAAATTCCCGAGTCTGATATCTGCAAGTGTAACCTGTTTCACTACCACCCACACGATGAGTATGGGGTGTGTAATATATAAACTACTCTTAACACCTTCACTCTCGTTATTCACATTCCTCAGGGAAAATGCACACAGAATTCTTGGTTCCTGTCCGTCATTTGTGGAACTTGAGAAAATCTACATCTGTGAATATTAACTTTGTATATCATTTGTGTAACAACTCTTATGGTAAGAGACAATATAAAAACGTAAGTGAAACATTATACTAGTGTAACCAGAGGTGGTACCCTATCTTTCCATCTCTCTAGTAATATTATATAATTAAATAGAGTATTTTGAAAGCAGTCATTCATGTATAGGTGTTGTGAATGAAAGGATTAGATCAAAATTTCGTACACGAAACTTTGACGAAATTAATTAACTTTCCAAAGTTTATTTTACACATGTAATGGGCCTGACACGTGTTGCTAAAGGTCGTGTTGCTAAAGGTCGTGATGCTAAAGCAATCCTTATATTATCTTTGGAGGCAGAGTAACAGTCAATATAGATGAGCAGGGTTAATGTTCTATGCAGGTTTAGGCCTATATATTTAAATTATACATATGAATGAGAGAATTTCTTCCAGATATCATAGTAACAGATTACATTAAATATATTTCCGACTTCCTTCGCATCACATTTTCGCCATATAAATAAAACAAAACTGGACGATTTATCCAAAGAAATTCACTGGTAATCGATTCTTTGATATAAAATTCATTTTTACTACCCACGACTGACGTGCAATGGTGTCATAGCGGGTATATTATCAATTACTGGGATAAGAAAGTAGAGAGCGGGTGCTTGGTTGGGAGAATTGTAGTTCACCACAATTTATCAGATGCCTTCCTGTTATTTGGAGTGAGTAAAGCCCATCCATCATTAGCTTCAGTGACGGGCGTAAGAGCAGTTGGCAGCTTACAGGTAACTACATACTTATAGGAAGCTACATCCTGTAACTACACTGTAAGCTAAGTGTGGTTACAGGATGAGAGCTAAGCTCGTGGTGTCCCGTCTACCAGATACTCTTTGTTATGTGAATAAAAAACTTGAACATTTTCACGTCGTGAATGGGATTCGAACCCACGCAGGGAGACCCGATTGGATTAGTACGATTGGTGAAACATGGTAATGATAATCATGCTGTTTAATGGTGGATATGATCGTGGTAATAATTTGGGTATATTTATATATTTTTTAACAGCATTGATTAAGAATTTAGATTTGAATTTAAGTATTTTAAACAGGAAAATGAAAAACGTACAAGACGCTTTATCTTCCAACAATATATTTTATTATTCTTAGTAATATGCTTTGGTCACACTAACACTGCGGGTTCACTATAGGGTGACGCTGTCACACTATAGAGAGCCCGTTGTGTCACACTATAGAGAGCCCGCAAGAGAATTTGCAAGAGGCATTATTCCAAGTAACTTACCAGATAACTGAACCCTGAGTGCCTCAACACTGATTTTACACCTAACCAAATAAAAAAAATCTGCACAATCATGGCGAAAATACCTATGTATCCATCAATATGAAAATTACCGGGAACAAGGGCCAAACATCCCAACCAGCAGCCATAGGATGTCCCCAGAGCTACACCCGGCCAACCCTTTCAACAAGGTGTTATAAATATATGAGGGGAGGGGGGAGGAGACATGACGTAACAACACTAATGACTCAAGCATTAAACACTATATCAATACCTCATAACGGTGTAATCCCCAAGTGGCAGACCATTTTCTTCATGCCTGTCATTCCTTATTCCATATTTCTGACTCGTCGAGACACCTACCAAGCAATTCCTACAAATCTTACGTTCATGCTAGGCTTGCTCCCCCCCCCCTCACTCCCCCTTAAAATGCAGCCAATGTTTCTTGGAAGGGTTCAGCTAAAAGAAAAGGAATTTTCACACCTGGAGCTGTGAAAAATAAATGATTGCATATTGTGACGATGACGACGCCATCTGTTGTTCACCGGACCCTATTTTCTGTTTTCCTGTGGAAGGCTGTGATCTTATTGATACGTATATAGTTTCCTGCTAACTATTCATCTTTTACTCCTCAAAAGTGATGTGGGTAGTACATTGGTCAACGGGGATCAGTTCACCCCGAGTGTCTCAACACCGATTTTACACCTAACCGAGTCAAGAAATCTGCACAACCATGGTGAAAATACCTATGTATTCATCAATATCAGAATTACTAACAACAGTGGCCAAATATCCCAACTAACTTCTTCATTAGTGTTGTTAGTCTTGATAAGAATGTTGCTTGATTTTGCTTTCAGCTTATCCTGGGGAGCAATGTTCTGGTGGCTAGATTACTTGTTTGATTTCGTTAATTATATTTTCGTTGTTGATGATAGTTTTAATTTATGTACTAAGTATTCGCTGGATGTGGTGGTTCCCATTCTTCCTCGTTGGGTAGATTACTTATCGCTATTGATCTAGGGTAATTTCGTTTGTCAATATATCTTCTGACTTTTTGTTGTAGCGATTTGATTGTTGCCGCCGAAGGCGGCAAGTTTATTGTGCACCCCATACTTATCCTGTGAGCGGTAGCGCAAAAGCATTACAGAGGGCACAAAAGGTCTTTATCAGACCTCATCTTAGATTATTACAAAAACAATTTCTTCAATCCTTCACACCTTATAGATACAATGTCAGCTAGTTACAGAGAAAGTGCTATTACAAGAGCTACATATTTACAGTAAGTCATCATACATTAATGGTAGGTCTTGTCGTTAATACATAATAGTTTGGCCAATGGGGATATTACAGAGTCATAGGGGAGCTTCTGTTTATTATTAGTCCTCACAATACACTACTTGTTTCTGAATCTCATATGTCGTTCATCTACTGGAAGCAAAATGTGGGTACAGTGCAAGGATTTCAGGTAATTTATCCATGGTAATAAGATAGGTTGCCATATCATACAGAGTGAGCTTAGATTCATCTCTAAAAGGCTCAATTTTACAACAATCCAAGATATAGTGTCGAGTGTGTGTCCCTGCCTATGTCCACACACTTTACACTTTACTTCATCTAGATCCCTATACAAGCCGAACTGCCAGAGATACTTGTAGCCAAGTCTTATACGAGCTGTGACAACATCTGTTAGTCTACTGACTTTGTTACTTGCCCCATACACATGTTTTACTTCACACATTTCATTGTGATGAACAATGGACCTGCTAGTTCCAGTTTGCACTGTTCTACTTTCTTCAAATCCATCTAGGAGTTCTCGTCTAATGACACGTTTAAGGGACCTATTTGATAACTCAAGATTCCATTCAATACTGTCTTTATTTACTGCAGCCTTAGCAAGGGCGTCAACTTTGTCATGTTCCTGCATGCCAATGTGAGAAGGAATCCACAACATTTTTATATTTACCCTCTTGCTAAGTATTCTTACATAACTACGTCTAGCTTCCAAGACAAGCACGTTATTACTTGATTGCAAACTGTTTATGTTGTAGCGACATTCTTCTTGTCCTATGAGGCTGCTCTTATATCTCATAATTTGTAGTATTGTGAATTTTGAATGAGTCTTGTGTTTGGTATGTACATGTTATTCATTCTTTACAGTTGCTTTACTGAGAGGCTATATGAACGTTTGTTTGGTTATTGGTTCCATTTTAAACTGTATATGGAAATTATCAATTCGTTCTCTGTCGTTGAGTGCTAGATTTGCTACATATCGTAGTGCTTTGTTTTGTACTCTGCAATTTGAGCATGTTATAGTAAGTTTAATAGAGTACATGGATATTCTAAAATAGGCCAACCAAATTAACATTTTATACCTGTGAAATTTTATTTGTGGTGGAGCTTCGTTGAATCGATAAAGTTGTAGTTTTGGCCATTGCTGTTGTCTTATTTATGCTAATGATTCCGTACTCTAAATTGCTATAATGTAGAGTTTGTGCTAGGTAATCCATAACTCGCATAGACATGCCATTCTCGTGATGGCTTAAATTCCCTTATATCCTGTGTAACGCCAATAGCGTCCCTGTAAATGTCTAAATTATAGGGGGGAACCATGGATCTTGTGAGGGTAATTCTTAATATTGTTAGCATATTCAGAAATTGTAGTCAATACATAGCTATGAAGTGGACTGTAAGTGTGTGTATTTACGTGAGTGTATAGTATAGTATATAAGTAATAGTATAGTATATAAGTTACTGGAAGAGAGCTAAGATCGTGGAGTTTTTTCATTCCTATAGTATCATATTCATAAAATCATTCCTATAGTATCATTTTTCATTCCTATAGTTTTGTCACGTGATGGTTTGATATTGCAGATATGGTTTTCACATCCACAACCTTCACACTTAAATATTCCAACCTCTAACCCCTTTTAGCGAAATAGAACTTTCGATTTTTTCAGCATCTTTAATTGTTTCCTTGGATTGAAACTCGGACCTCTTTTTCTTGAAGTTGTAGGTTTTAAAAATTCCTCCATGTCAATTGTGTCGATTCTTGTCACTATTTTGTATGTAGTGATCATATCGCTTGTTTCCCATCTATCTTCCAGCTTTGACATGCTTAACGCCTCCATTCAGGTTTTCCGCATTGCTCATTTCTTCATTTCGCGGTGGGTTTTAGTATGTACAAGGATGTCATCTGCATAGCTGATTAGTGACGTTTGCCGGATTAGTTGGGATTGATTTTACTTATTACCAAGGATAAAATACCTGAAATTCTTGCACGGTATCCATATTTCGCTTCCAGTAGATAAACGACATACGAGATTAAGAAACAAGTACCCTGTAGTATATTGTGAAGACTAATGATAAACAGCAGCTCCCCAATGACTGTAATATCTCAATTGTTCAAACAATTGTGTTAGCGATAAGACCTACCATCAATGTATAATGACTTGCTGTAAATATATAACTCTTGAAATAGAAAATTCTTTAACTATAAGGTGTGAAGGATAGATGAAATTCGTTATGTAATAATCTAAGATGAGGTCTGATAAAGACCTTTTGTGCCCTCTGTAATGCTTTTTGCGCTACCGCTCACAGGATGAATATGGGGTGCACAATAAACTAGCCGCCTCCGGCGGCAACAATCAAAATCTCATTTCTTCAGTTCCGGAAATAGCATGTCTTTGTGTCATTGTTAATTTATTAATGTGGTTTTTGAGATATGGTCACCACACATGATTGCATATTCAAATTTCGGTCTCACCAATGCCGTGAACAGTTTGTCTGTACCACCATGTTGGACGACACCTACGGGAGATGATATCTAAATAGGAATTTTAAATTTCTTGCTCTGTCCATCAATTATTTTGTTCACAATTGATGTTGCAGCATTTCTAGTAATATCCAGCTTGAGCTAATTTTGAATCGTAGAAATTTACTCCTGTATTTTTCAGTGTATTATAGAGGCATTTTAGCAGCTATCATGTAAGCGTAATCATAGTGCTCGCGTGGCCGTACATTAGTATAGAGGAATCAATAGTGTCAATTATTATTCCTTTGAAAAGTACTGAATTGTCGTTACTCTTTTTGCTGATTGAAGTGTATGACATCTGTATTACAGGGTACAGATATAGTCGAATGTTATTAGTTGGTACATTACATACAATATGAATAATCAATTTTATGAGGTTGGCAGCACTTCTACACAACCAGTTTGTATACACGTTACCTACTGGTGCGTTGGTAACACTTAGCACCAGAAAGTTTGTCTTTGTAACTCGTCCTATTTAAATGACAGTACTTAAACTGTTTGGAAGAAGCAGTACTCAGTTCAAGCAGAGTACTAATGGCTCTGCCATCGTTTCCAGAAGTTGCTCTGTCCCTTTTGAGTGCAGTTTCAAGTTCCAATAGAGATATGCCATATAAGTCATCTGGATCCATTTCACTGTAGACAATTTCAGTATTACAATTTCCAGTGATATTGCTAGCAAGCTGAAATATTGTGTGAGGCAGATATGGTTTACTCGAAGAGCTTCCATACTATTAAAAATATATCGGCATAAGCTGGTGGTGAGCAAATTGAGGCGTGTTAGGTTTGAGATTTAAATTTTGGACCAGATTTGGCGGTAGATATTGCATGGTTAATGCCTTGCTAGAATTGTTGGCAGTATTGACTATCTAGCTCTTCTCTCAGTTCCCTGAAAGTGCGGCATGCTTGGAGAAATGTATTGAGCGGCTCTGTTTTGTGTGTTCTATAATGTTCTGCTAAATATATTACATGATCATGCATGGACTTCAGAAGTGTCACAAAATTAATGCTGCCCCTCTATTTTTAGTTCTTGATCATTTAGGTTTCACCCGTTTAGCATGGTGTTAAACGTTTAACATTCATTGACAAGGTCCTCGTATAAAGCATTGACATTTGTAAATGTGCAAAATTTGTACCAATCGTATATTTTATGCTTGAAGTGCTTGTGTAAATTGTTATGGGTGTTAATTTTTGTTCTGTCATAATTTTGTAATTTGGCATGTTTAAGGATGTATGTGCCTAATAAGGCATAATGAGTACTAATTAGCTTTTGCACTGGCGATTCGTGGACAGCGTTGCCTATAGGCCATGACCAATTACATAATAAGTAAAAGTAGTAAGTAAAGTAAATTTTATTCAGGAAAGTACATACATAGTTGATTTACAAACATAATGTTGGATTTATAGATAGAGTTAGTACATACAATACCTAAAGGTATAACGTTTTCCATTCAAAGTGGACGGTTCAGATCAAAGACAGTCATTTTGTTTCAGTTATTTTGCAAACGTTGAACCATTTATTTTGATTGTTTTATCATCCCAGATCTCTGGATTTTATCAAATCCAGAGATTCCATCACAATGGTTGTACTCTTCAAATCACTTGTGTTGTCCCGTCTTGAATACTGCTCAGTGCTCACTTCCCCCTTCAGAGGAGGAGAGATTGCTGAAATAGAGGGAATACAGAGAACATGTACGGCACGCATAGATGCAATAAAGCACCTAAATTATTGGGATCGTCTCAAAGCTCTCCAAATGTACTCACTAGAAAGAAGACGAGAGAGATACCAAATAATATACACATGGAAAATACTGGAGGGCCAGGTCCCTAATCTACACAGTAAAATAACAACGTACTGGAGTGGACGATATGGAAGAAAATGCAGAATAGAACCAGTGAAGAGCAGAGGTGCCATAGGCACAGAGAACACTGTATAAACATCAGAGGTGCCATAGGCACAATCAGAGAACACTGTATAAACATCAGAGGTCCGCGGTTGTTCACCGTCCTCCCAACGACTATAAGAAATATTGCCGGAACAACCGTGGACATTTTCAAGAGAAAACTAGACTGTTTTCTTCAAGGAGTACCGGACCAACCGGGTTGGGGTGGATATGTGGGCATGCGGGCCGCTCCAAGCAACAGCCTGGTGGATCAAGATTTTTTAGATTTTGTCCCGAGGGGCGAGTTTATTGGGCAGCGCCACTCATCTTGTGAGTGGACATACCGCCATAGCAGCATGTACAACACTCTCCAAAAGGAAGAAAACCCGCTGGGTTTGTTCATCCTGTCACTTGTACCCAGACACAGCTGGGACTTGCTTAATTGGCTCAAGTGAACAGCTCCTCAAACAAGAAAATTAACATCTGTCAACCCTTATAAAAGCTTACGTTATCTTGCGGGTGCAAAATGGGGGAATCTTTTAAGAATAGTATCAATATTTGACAGTGTTTTCCTAATTCAAACGATGTGGGGTTTATTATTCTACACATACTTCTAATGTCTCTCAGGTGTTCACATTCACGTAGATAGTGTTCAAGGCGGTGTCCATCACTCTCCTCACAGATTCTGCAACTTCGCTGATCAACAATTGTCTCCATTCCGTATCTCCATGGATATTTGTATCCAAGACGGATTCTCGCTATTAATGATTCTCTCCCGCGTCCTCCTCCTCTTCATCCATAATGATTGGGATTGCCAGCTGCAACCATGTTGTACCATCGTACGGATTCACTGGTTTGTGCTTCTATCCTCCTTTCCTCAGTTACCTTGTCACGGTGATGTTGCCTGATAATACCTCTAATTTGTAGTAGAGTCTTGGGTATTAAGTATTCAATATGGTCTCCTTCAGCGCCTTCAACAGCCAGCACATCTGCTCGTTCATTCCCACATACTCCAACATGGGAGGGGATCCACAGAAACTTGACGACTCTTCCCTGATTGGTAAGTACTCTCACAGCTCTCTTAATTTCAGCGACTATTGCAAAATTTTCTGCCCGCTTTTTACTTAGGCTTCGAAGTGCTGCTTTTGAATCGAACTCTCACAAGTCAAATCTGGCCTCGGGCCGGGCTTGGGGAGTCGAACAACTCCCAGAACCCCATCAAGCAGGTATCAACCAGGTATCCCCTAAGTTGATGTGTCGTGCGTTAAAGTCACCCATTATGAAGGTTTCCGAGCCATTATTGATTAAGGGAAGAGATGTCCTCATCATTTTGTAACACCTCGCATAATGTTGGAGATAGAAAGACCCATTCCCTATGAATATCTGAAACTTGTGATGATTTTTAACATGTCTGCAGACACTTTTGGTACATGTGAGTATGCCTACATGACGAGGCATACTTTCACGTTCCTGTTCTATACGGCATTTATCTGAATATATCTGAGGACCCCCCATCACTTTAGTGGCTTCGACGAGGACATAAAGCCGGCGGCTTGTTGAAAGTTCGCTCATTTGTCCTAATGATTTTATCCAGCTGGATTTCAAACTGCAGCAAGGTTTTGGCATTTACGACTTCGGGGGTAGGCGGTTCCATAATACCTACCCATATGTACTGTATGGTACAGGTGTACTGTAAACCAACTGGTACAGTTGCCGTAAATGGAGCAGTTGGTAGTAGTGATGTGATAAGTTATTTAAGTACGCGTTTCCAATCATTTTCAAATTTATAGAGGCGGGTGCTGGACTGATGTTTGTATCACGAGTGATTCCAATCTTCGCTAGAAAACTTTAAAAACATCTGGCCTTGATAAACACTCATTTTTGCCTTGGGCAAGACAAAAAAATATTTTTTAGGTACTCAAAAGTGTGTTGCTGCCCTATTCTATAAGAGAGATTACAGATTATTTGTAAATGACTATTGTGAAGCTAAGTATAGGTTACAGTAAGACTGAGAGGGACGCCAAAGGATATTTATACGCAAAGAATTTACGGACATTGACAAATTACGAGACTGAAATAATTGTTTATCCAGGGTTTGACATTTGTAATACAAAGTGTGAAATGGCAAACCGAATTTATACTTTACCAGATGTACCCTCCAGATGTTACCCTCCAAAGGATACCTGATCAACCAGGCTGTGACTCATATGTCAGGCTGCGAGCAGCCGCGTCCAACAGCCTGGTTGATCAGTCCAGCAACCAGGAGGCCTGGTCGACGACCGGGCCGCGGGGACGCTAAGCCCCGGAAGCACCTCCAAGTATGTAATTCAAATTCAAAATTCAAAATTCAAATTCAAATGATCTCTTGCATCTGCATCTCTTGCAACGAATAAAACGTCTTTATTCGCAATATCATCCCTGTGATGATGGTACCGATGTCTCATCATCCTCGCTGTTTTTTTTCAAATAATTATTACGTCACCGTTCTTAGTACATGTTTGTAAAAGCTGTACGATAATGGCCATAATGTTTTTGGGTAGCCTCGGGTCCGACACAATAGATATTCGATAAATGGATCCATTTGCTATGCGATTCAATTATTAACAGCTCAATATATTGACACGAAACGTATTAGAGATTCATTCTTTTCCGTTCCATTATATCAAGAGCTATTGTTGTAAGGCGTTTATGACAGCAACAATAGCTCTCTAACAGCATGGCTGTTGTCGTACCTGTTGATGGTGCTGGTATTGAAGGTGGTGCATATGAGGAATGGCTTATCACTGGTGTGGTCTGAGACCATGATTATTTATAAATTATATATTTTGTGACGTAAAAGTGGAAGAATAGACCAGTGGCTATTCTGGCTGGTGTTATGCCAACCACATTAAATAAAAAAAAGTAAAACAAAGTAAATAAAACTGCTTCTGGCCTCTTTACGGTGTGAGAGCTGCGGGTAAAATCCAAAAGAATTAAAAACCTTAAGTATTTAATATAACAAAAATTACTTTAACAACAAATAAAACAATTCCCATATTCTACTTGGCATTACCACAATACAAAATGCAAAAGAAATATAAACAAACATGTGACAGTTACGTTAATGGGAAAGAGAAGTGTAAGACACAATATACAAGAGCTGTACGCATTTACTGGTTCCTGGGAAGGCCACAGTAGATGTTACGGCTGTGAGAGCACGAAGGATATTCAGAGGTTTGGCCGATTGATGAAGATTAAGCCACCCAAAAGGTGGCACGGGCAGGAATAGCCCGTAAGTGGTGGCCCTTTTGAGCCATTACCAGTATCACTAGTTGATACTAGAGATCTGTGGAGGTGCGACTGCACCCTGCTTGACGGGAGATGTCTCCCGTGGAGGTCTGGCCGGTGGTGAGCTGCTTATAGATGCGGCCAGGCCTAGTGTAGATGCTTTAAAGTTATTCGTTTAATATCTTTCAGTTTAACTTCTGGCCTGCATAGTTAAGATGGGAAGATCAACTTTGCTGTGTGTGTTGCTGTGTTGGACTCTTCTGTGTGAGTGTCAGTCAGACAGGAGTCAAGCCAGTACATCAAGATGCTGGACTACTGTACACGACGAAGACCCCCCGCCGGCGTCAGCACCCGAGGACTTCGCCATGATGGCGCGATACGTTGTCGAGTTCGCTAAACTGATAAATGTGAACGAAATATATTTTTGCGTGACGCAAGAATCCGGTAAGTTTACCTGTCGGGTAATTATGATTCCTATGTTATTTAACGCAGTTACCACATGCTTGTAGAGTCCCCAGGCCAAGTTAGTCTTGATAGGCTAGTTACACAGTTTAATATATATAATATCAACAACGGGTTCAAGGATGACCACAAGTACAGTCTCTCATCTACGTAAACAATCCATCTATCCATCGCAACTCGGTTGAGCACCCCTTGATCTCTTGCGGTAAAAAAAAACTGAAGCTTGTCTTTTATTCTAATGGGTTCCACTTAAGCTTGCGGCCTGCCATCTAGTGGTAAAGATTGTAAGTATTGTGGGAGAGTTACCATGATGCACCTTTACTAATATTACCCTCATTTTATGTGTACTCACTGTACACATACTTATGTACTCACTGTGTGGGGGTGGGTTCCCTGTGCTAGTGGACTTGTAGGTGTTTATTGGTTCTGTCGTTATCTTCCCTTAACCCCCAGCTCTCACCACCACCCTCACTCTGACTCGCATCATCATTCCTTAACCACACACGCTCTTGTTGCCACTCCCCTTCCCCGGAGGCGCTCTTGTTACCATCTCGAAGGATGAAAAAAAAAACAAGGCCCATGTTGAAGTAAAAAAAAGCCAACCCTCCTAACCCCGCCACCAGAGCCCCTGACGATATACCCAACACCTCAGCTCCCACCAACCAACCAGAAGACTTTCCAGTCTTACCAACAGTGGTTCCTCCCCACCAGTCGACCCATCCTTCACAATGGGGACCCAAGGTCCAACCAGCACCCCTCGCCGCCCCTTGCATCATGTGCAGGCATTATCCCTGGCCTCATACGACTGGCGGAGAGGCTTGCCGGACCACCACCGATTCATCAGGGAACTGAATGTGCTGTACATAGCCAATGGCCTGGACCCCATCACAGCCCCTGACGCAAGTCTCACTACCTCCCTCCCATACCACACAGGGGACTTCCACAAGGTCGACCAGTAGGAAAGGGAACTATCAGAAGAAAGCGCCAAGCCATTACGACTATATAGCACTTGGAAGGGGGTCAGGATAAGGATTTGGGATGGGACGGGGTAAGGAATGGTACCCAACCACTTGGACGGTCGGGGATTGATCGTCGACCTGCATGAAGCGAGACCGTCGCTAATGCTCTCGCTCCCCATGGAGTTTACACATTCACGATTCCCCATCGAGCCGCCACGCTCTCCCGCATAGAGCTCCACGACTCCGGCCTCACTCAGCTCTGCCCTGCTCCAAGCTCCGTCTGAACGTCAACGACAATGCCAACAACCGACTACTGTAATCAAGACTACTAAATAGATATGAAACTTTCTAAACACGGTGTATCTAATCTACCGAACAACGTAACATAATCGTACGTTACAGACGGCACGGAGACCTTGTGGAAATGAGCACAAGAGTGCTCCCAATTTATCTAAATCATTTCCTCGTAAGGAGGAAATTGATTACCATCTCTGATTGCCTCTGAGCAGCCTGGGGGCAGCAATAAACCGTGAAAATAAAGAAATTCTAGTTGACTTGAGGCAAAGTTAAATAATTAATAATAATTATTATTGCTAAAATTATTAATAAGGCTCTATAGTTCACCTATTGTGTACATAGCTACCACTTATGGCTCCTTATTTTAGTATTTTGGATGGTTTTAAGGCTTAATAATGAAGGTTGTAGTGAAGTTGTCAGCAAAGTCTCCATTTTGTGTCAACTAATGTTTCAACCCAAGAATTAAACCACTATCCTACAGTGCATCCTGTTAGAGGTTAGCACTTAGGAGAAATCTTGGTGCTTCTCAGTAAATTATAATAAGCACTCATAAATTAATGCATATAATAATAATGCTTTTGCTGAAAAATATTATTTACAATAGTGGAGGCTTTGATAATCTGAAGCGAAAATAAAAGAAAATGAATTGTTGGAACCTCCACAGAAAACGATATAACCTTGGAATGTCTATAGGGTATACTACTGCAAACAGGATAGATTCCAAGTCTGAAAATGTGTATGGGGTCCACTACCACCCAAAAGGATAGGTATAGGTACTTAAAATAGCATACCTATGGCACTTATACTAACATATGTAAGGTACTTATAATTGCATATGAGTGGTACTTATAAAGGTATACATATGGTAAATATAAAGGCATATGTATGGTACTTTTAATGACATTTGTATGGTACTTATAATTGCATATTTATGGTACTTATAATGGCATGTGTATGGTACATATAACTGCATACCTATGACACTTATAACGGCATATGTATAATACTTATAATTGCATATGAATGTTACTTATAAAGGCATATGTATGGTAATTATAAAGTCATATGTATGGTACTTATAATGACATACGTATGGTAATTATAAAGGTATATGTATGGTACTTATAATGGCATACGTATGGTACTTATAAAGGCATATGTATGGTAATTATAATCAATACGTATAGTACATATTAGATCATATGTATGGTACTTAAAATATATGTACGGTACTTATATGGGCATCTGTATGGTACTTATAAGGTCATATGTATGGTTCTTATAAGGTCATATGTATAGTACTTATAAGGTCATGTATGGTATATATAAGGTCATATGTATGGTACTTTTAAGGTCATATGTATAGTACACATAAGGTCATATGTATGGTACTTTTAAGGTCATATGTAAGGTACATATAAGTTCATATGTAAGGTACATATAAGGTCATATGTATGGTACTTATAAGGACATTTGTATGTTACTTATAAGGTCATATGTAGGGTACATATAAGGTCATATGTATGGTACTTATAAGGTCATATGTATTGTACTTATAAGTCCATATGTAAAGTACATATAAGTTCATATGTAAGGTACATATAAGGTCATATGTATGGTACTTATAAGATCATATGTATTGTACTTATAAGGTCACTTGTATGGAACTTATAAGGTCATATGTATGGTACTTATAAGGACATTTGTATGGAACTTATAAGGTCATACGTATGGTACTTATAAGGTCATATGTATTGTACTTATAAGGTCATATGTATTGTACTTATAAAGTCATATGTATTGTACTTAAAAGGTCATATGTATGGTACTTATAAGGTGATATGTATGGTACTTATATGGACATGTGTATGATACTTATAAGGTCATATGTATGATACTTATAAGGTCATATGTATTGTACTTATAAGATCATATGTATTGTACTTATTAAGTCATATGCATTGTACTTATAAGGTCATATGTAAGGTACATATAAGGTCATATGTATGGTACTTATAAGGTCATATGTACGGAACTTATAAGGTCATATGTAAGGTACATATAAGGTCATATGTATGGTACTTATAAGTTCATATGTAAGGTACATATAAGGTCATATATATGGTAACCTCTTAACGTTTCCCAACGTCAACTAAACGGTGACTTTAATGTGCCCTCTCCTAACCTACCAGAGGACGTAAAACAGAAAACGGGATACTACGTCACTTTCGCCAGCCGCTTCCATTTTCTGCCAAACAGCCCAGTCGACGGGGAAGAATCCCAGCCCAGGCAAAATCTTCATTTTTCTCAAAACTCAAAATCAAAACCAGCCATAGAATCGTTTTGAAAATGTTACCATTGTGTTTACCGCAATAATTTATATTTTTGTTCTGTTAAGTCTTTCTTTCCTAATTTTCAATATTAAGGCTTTAACAGCCATATTTACTGAGATACAGCCAACTCAAATATCAAATTTATCATCGTGATTTCTCAACATATTACCAAGGAAAATGAGTTGAAAAACATGTAATAATAATTATAATGAGCTAAATAAAAAATGGGTATTAAAAATAAAGTATTTTAATAATCTTTATTTACTTAGAGATGATTTCGAATGATATTTATATGGATATATATATATGGTACTTATAATGGCATACGTTTGGTACTTATAAAGGCATATGTATGGTACTTATAAAGTCATATGTATGGTACTTAAAATGGCATATGTATGGTACTTATAAAGACATGATGGTACTTATAATGACATATGTGTGGTACTGATAATAGCATACGTATGGTATTTATTATGGCATAAGTATGGTACGTTTCCCAACGTCAAGAAAACGGTAACTTTAAAGTGCCTTTCCTAACCTACCAGAGGACGTAAAACAGAAAACGGGACAGTACGAAAAGAAAGAAGAAAATGTAGAATAGAACCAATGAAGAGCAGAGGTGCCATAGGCACAATCAGAGAACACTGTATAAACATCAGAGGTCCGCGGTTGTTCAACGTCCTCCCAGCAAGCATAAGAAATATTGCCGGAACAACCGTGGACATTTTCAAGGGGAAACTAGATTTATTCCTCCAAGGAGTGCCGGACCAACCGGGCTGTGGTGGGTATGTGGGCCTGCGGGCCGCTCCAAGCAACAGCCCGGTGGACCAAACTCTCACAAGTCGAGCCTGGCCTCGGGCCGGGCTTGGGGAGTAGAAGAACTCCCAGAACCCCATCAACCAGGTATCAACCAGTACGTCACTTTCGCCAGCCGCTTCCATTTTCTGCCAAACAGCCCAGTCGACTGGGAAGAATCATAGCCCGGGCGAAATCTTCATTTTTCTCAAAACTCAAAATCAAAACCAGCCATAGAATCGTTTTGAAAATGTTACCATTGTGTTTACCGCAATAATTTGTTTTTCTTTCTATTAAGTCTTTCTTTAATAATTTTCAATATTAAGGCTTTAACAGCCATATTTACTGAGATACAGCCAACTCAAATATCAAACTTATCATCGTGTTTTCTCAACATATTACTAAGGAAAATGAGTTGAAAGACATGTAATAATACTTATAATGAGATAAATAAAAAATGGGTATTAAAAATAAAGTCATTTTAATAATCTTTATTTACTTAGAGATGATTTCGAATGATATTTATGTGGGTATATATTTGGTACTTATAATGGCATACGTTTGGTACTTATAAAGGCATGTGTATGGTACTTATAATGACATATCTATGTTACTTATAATGGCATATTTATGGTATTTATAATGTCATATGTATGGTAGATATAAGGTCATATGTATGGTACTTATAAGGTCATATATAAGGTACTTATAAGGTCATGTTTGGTACTTATAAGGACATTTGTATGGTACTTATAAGGTCATGTATATGGTACTTTTAAGGTCATATGTATGGTACTTATAAGGTCATATATAAGATGCTTATAAGGTCATATGTTTGGTACTTATAAGGTCATGTATATGGTACTTTTAAGGTCATATGTATGGTACTTATAGGGTCATATGTATGGTACTTATAAGGTCGTATGTATGGTACATATAAGGTCATATGTATGGTACTTATAAGGTCATATGTAAGGTACATATAAGATCATATGTATGGTAACCTCTTAACGTTTCCCAAGAAGAAAACGGTGACTTTAAAGTGCCCTTTCCTAACCTACCAGAGGACGTAAAACAGAAAACGGGACAGTACGTCACTTTCGCCAGCCGCTTCCATTTTCTGCCAAACAGCCCAGTCGACGGCGAAGAATCATAGCCCGGGCGAAATCTTCATTTTTCTCAAAACTCAAAATCAAAACCAGCCATAGAATCGTTTTGAAAATGTTACCATTGTGTTTACCGCAATAATTTATTTTTCTTTCTGTTAAGTCTTTCTTTACTAATTTTCAATATTAAGGCTTTAACAGCCATATTTACTGAGATACAGCCAACTCAAATATCAAATTTATCATCGTGTTTTCTCAACATATTACTAAGGAAAATGAGTTGAAAAACATGTAGTAATACTTATAATGAGTTAAATAAAAAATGGGTATTAAAAATAAAGTAATTTTAATAATCTTTATTTACTTAGAGATGATTTCGAATGATATTTATGTGTGTATATATTTGGTACTTATAATGGCATACGTTTGGTACTTATAAAGGCATGTGTATGGTACTTATAATGTCAAACGTATGTTACTTATAATGGCATATGTATTGTACTTATAAAGACATGATGGTACTTAAAATGACATATGTATTGTACTGATAATGGCATGTGTATGGTACTTATAAAGGCATATGATTGGTACTTATATTGGCCTATGTATGGAACTTATAATGACATATGTATGTTACTTATAATGGCATATGTATGGTATTTATAATGATGTATGTTTGGTACTTATAATGACATATGTATGGTACTTATATCGTCATATGTATGGTAAATATTAGGTCATATGTTTGGTACTTTTAATGACATTTGTATGGTACTTATAAGGACATTTGTATGGAACTTATAAGGTCATATGTATTGTACTTATAAGGTCATATGTAAGATACTTATAAGGTCATATGTATTGTACTTATAAAGTCATATGTATTGTACTTATAAGGTCATATATATGGTACTTATAAGGTCATATGTATGGTACTTATAAGGTGATACGTATGGTACTTATAAGGTCATATGTATGATACTTATAAGGTCATATGTATGGTACTTATAAGATCATATGTATTGTACTTATAAGGTCATTTGTAAGGTACTTATAAGGTCATATGTATTGTACTTATTAAGTCATATGCATTGTACCTATAAGGTCATATGTAAGGTACATATAAGGTCATATGTATGGTACTTATAAGGTCATATGTATGGTACATATAAGGTCATATGTATGGTACTTATAAGGTCATATGTAAGGTACATATAAGATCATATGTATGGTAACCTCTTAACGTTTCCCAAGAAGAAAACGGTGACTTTAATGTGCCCTTTCCTAACCTACCAGAGGACGTAAAACAGAAAACGGGACAGTACGTCACTTTCGCCAGCCGCTTCCATTTTCTGCCAAACAGCCCAGTCGACGGCGAAGAATCATAGCCCCGGCGAAATCTTCATTTTTCTCAAAACTCAAAATCAAAACCAGCCATAGAATCGTTTTGAAAATGTTACCATTGTGTTTACCGCAATAATTTATATTTCTTTCTGTTAAGTCTTTCTTTACTAATTTTCAATATTAAGGCTTTAACAGCCATATTTACTGAGATACAGCCAACTCAAATATCAAATTTATCATCGTGTTTTCTCAACATATTACTAAGGAAAATGAGTTGAAAGACATGTAATAATACTTATAATGAGATAAATAAAAAATGGGTATTAAAAATAAAGTCATTTTAATAATCTTTATTTACTTAGAGATGATTTCGAATGATATTTATGTGGGTATATATTTGGTACTTATAATGGCATACGTTTGGTACTTATAAAGGTATGTGTATGGTACTTATAATGACATATCTATGTTACTTATAATGGCATATTTATGGTATTTATAATGTCATATGTATGGTAGATATAAGGTCATATGTATGGTACTTATAAGGTCATATATAAGGTACTTATAAGGTGATATGTATGGTACTTATAAGGTCATATATAAGGTACTTATAAGGTCATATGTTTGGTACTTATAAGGACATTTGTATGGTACTTATAAGGTCATGTATATGGTACTTTTAAGGTCATATGTATGGTACTTATAAGGTCATATATAAGATACTTATAAGGTCATATGTTTGGTACTTATAAGGTCATGTATATGGTACTTTTAAGGTCAAACGTATGTTACTTATAATGGCATATGTATTGTACTTATAAAGACATGATGGTACTTATAATGACATATGTATTGTACTGATAATGGCATGTGTATGGTACTTATAAAGGCATATGATTGGTACTTATATTGGCCTATGTATGGAACTTATAATGA
This sequence comes from Procambarus clarkii, assembly GCF_040958095.1. NCBI lineage: Eukaryota > Metazoa > Arthropoda > Malacostraca > Decapoda > Cambaridae > Procambarus > Procambarus clarkii. The sequence continues at coordinate 25,198,053 of NC_091215.1, read as the reverse complement.
CATATGTATGTTACTTATAATGGCATATGTATGGTATTTATAATGATGTATGTTTGGTACTTATAATGACATATGTATGGTACTTATATCGTCATATGTATGGTAAATATTAGGTCATATGTTTGGTACTTTTAATGACATTTGTATGGTACTTATAAGGACATTTGTATGGAACTTATAAGGTCATATGTATTGTACTTATAAGGTCATATGTAAGATACTTATAAGGTCGTATGTATTGTACTTATAAAGTCATATGTATTGTACTTATAAGGTCATATATATGGTACTTATAAGGTCATATGTATGGTATTTATAAGGTGATACGTTTGGTACTTATAAGGTCATATGTATGATACTTATAAGGTCATATGTATGGTACTTATAAGATCATATGTATTGTACTTATAAGGTCATTTGTAAGGTACTTATAAGGTCATATGTATTGTACTTATTAAGTCATATGCATTGTACCTATAAGGTCATATGTAAGGTACATATAAGGTCATATGTATGGTACTTATAAGGTCATATGTATGGTACATATAAGGTCATATGTATGGTACTTATAAGGTCATATGTAAGGTACATATAAGATCATATGTATGGTAACCTCTTAACGTTTCCCAAGAAGAAAACGGTGACTTTAAAGTGCCCTTTCCTAACCTACCAGAGGACGTAAAACAGAAAACGGGACAGTACGTCACTTTCGCCAGCCGCTTCCATTTTCTGCCAAACAGCCCAGTCGACGGCGAAGAATCATAGCCCCGGCGAAATCTTCATTTTTCTCAAAACTCAAAATCAAAACCAGCCATAGAATCGTTTTGAAAATGTTACCATTGTGTTTACCGCAATAATTTATATTTCTTTCTGTTAAGTCTTTCTTTACTAATTTTCAATATTAAGGCTTTAACAGCCATATTTACTGAGATACAGCCAACTCAAATATCAAATTTATCATCGTGTTTTCTCAACATATTACTAAGGAAAATGAGTTGAAAGACATGTAATAATACTTATAATGAGATAAATAAAAAATGGGTATTAAAAATAAAGTCATTTTAATAATCTTTATTTACTTAGAGATGATTTCGAATGATATTTATGTGGGTATATATTTGGTACTTATAATGGCATACGTTTGGTACTTATAAAGGTATGTGTATGGTACTTATAATGACATATCTATGTTACTTATAATTGCATATTTATGGTATTTATAATGTCATATGTATGGTAGATATAAGGTCATATGTATGGTACTTATAAGGTCATATATAAGGTACTTATAAGGTGATATGTATGGTACTTATAAGGTCATATATAAGGTACTTATAAGGTCATATGTTTGGTACTTATAAGGACATTTGTATGGTACTTATAAGGTCATGTATATGGTACTTTTAAGGTCATATGTATGGTACTTATAAGGTCATATATAAGATACTTATAAGGTCATATGTTTGGTACTTATAAGGTCATGTATATGGTACTTTTAAGGTCAAACGTATGTTACTTATAATGGCATATGTATTGTACTTATAAAGACATGATGGTACTTATAATGACATATGTATTGTACTGATAATGGCATGTGTATGGTACTTATAAAGGCATATGATTGGTACTTATATTGGCCTATGTATGGAACTTATAATGACATATGTATGTTACTTATAATGGCATATGTATGGTATTTATAATGATGTATGTTTGGTACTTATAATGACATATGTATGGTACTTATATCGTCATATGTATGGTAAATATTAGGTCATATGTTTGGTACTTTTAATGACATTTGTATGGTACTTATAAGGACATTTGTATGGAACTTATAAGGTCATATGTATTGTACTTATAAGGTCATATGTAAGATACTTATAAGGTCGTATGTATTGTACTTATAAAGTCATATGTATTGTACTTATAAGGTCATATATATGGTACTTATAAGGTCATATGTATGGTATTTATAAGGTGATACGTATGGTACTTATAAGGTCATATGTATGATACTTATAAGGTCATATGTATGGTACTTATAAGATCATATGTATTGTACTTATAAGGTCATTTGTAAGGTACTTATAAGGTCATATGTATTGTACTTATTAAGTCATATGCATTGTACCTATAAGGTCATATGTAAGGTACATATAAGGTCATATGTATGGTACTTATAAGGTCATATGTATGGTACATATAAGGTCATATGTATGGTACTTATAAGGTCATATGTAAGGTACATATAAGATCATATGTATGGTAACCTCTTAACGTTTCCCAAGAAGAAAACGGTGACTTTAAAGTGCCCTTTCCTAACCTACCAGAGGACGTAAAACAGAAAACGGGACAGTACGTCACTTTCGCCAGCCGCTTCCATTTTCTGCCAAACAGCCCAGTCGACGGCGAAGAATCATAGCCCCGGCGAAATCTTCATTTTTCTCAAAACTCAAAATCAAAACCAGCCATAGAATCGTTTTGAAAATGTTACCATTGTGTTTACCGCAATAATTTATATTTCTTTCTGTTAAGTCTTTCTTTACTAATTTTCAATATTAAGGCTTTAACAGCCATATTTACTGAGATACAGCCAACTCAAATATCAAATTTATCATCGTGTTTTCTCAACATATTACTAAGGAAAATGAGTTGAAAGACATGTAATAATACTTATAATGAGATAAATAAAAAATGGGTATTAAAAATAAAGTCATTTTAATAATCTTTATTTACTTAGAGATGATTTCGAATGATATTTATGTGGGTATATATTTGGTACTTATAATGGCATACGTTTGGTACTTATAAAGGTATGTGTATGGTACTTATAATGACATATCTATGTTACTTATAATGGCATATTTATGGTATTTATAATGTCATATGTATGGTAGATATAAGGTCATATGTATGGTACTTATAAGGTCATATATAAGGTACTTATAAGGTGATATGTATGGTACTTATAAGGTCATATATAAGGTACTTATAAGGTCATATGTTTGGTACTTATAAGGACATTTGTATGGTACTTATAAGGTCATGTATATGGTACTTTTAAGGTCATATGTATGGTACTTATAAGGTCATATATAAGATACTTATAAGGTCATATGTTTGGTACTTATAAGGTCATGTATATGGTACTTTTAAGGTCAAACGTATGTTACTTATAATGGCATATGTATTGTACTTATAAAGACATGATGGTACTTATAATGACATATGTATTGTACTGATAATGGCATGTGTATGGTACTTATAAAGGCATATGATTGGTACTTATATTGGCCTATGTATGGAACTTATAATGACATATGTATGTTACTTATAATGGCATATGTATGGTATTTATAATGATGTATGTTTGGTACTTATAATGACATATGTATGGTACTTATATCGTCATATGTATGGTAAATATTAGGTCATATGTTTGGTACTTTTAATGACATTTGTATGGTACTTATAAGGACATTTGTATGGAACTTATAAGGTCATATGTATTGTACTTATAAGGTCATATGTAAGATACTTATAAGGTCGTATGTATTGTACTTATAAAGTCATATGTATTGTACTTATAAGGTCATATATATGGTACTTATAAGGTCATATGTATGGTATTTATAAGGTGATACGTATGGTACTTATAAGGTCATATGTATGATACTTATAAGGTCATATGTATGGTACTTATAAGATCATATGTATTGTACTTATAAGGTCATTTGTAAGGTACTTATAAGGTCATATGTATTGTACTTATTAAGTCATATGCATTGTACCTATAAGGTCATATGTAAGGTACATATAAGGTCATATGTATGGTACTTATAAGGTCATATGTATGGTACATATAAGGTCATATGTATGGTACTTATAAGGTCATATGTAAGGTACATATAAGATCATATGTATGGTAACCTCTTAACGTTTCCCAAGAAGAAAACGGTGACTTTAAAGTGCCCTTTCCTAACCTACCAGAGGACGTAAAACAGAAAACGGGACAGTACGTCACTTTCGCCAGCCGCTTCCATTTTCTGCCAAACAGCCCAGTCGACGGCGAAGAATCATAGCCCCGGCGAAATCTTCATTTTTCTCAAAACTCAAAATCAAAACCAGCCATAGAATCGTTTTGAAAATGTTACCATTGTGTTTACCGCAATAATTTATATTTCTTTCTGTTAAGTCTTTCTTTACTAATTTTCAATATTAAGGCTTTAACAGCCATATTTACTGAGATACAGCCAACTCAAATATCAAATTTATCATCGTGTTTTCTCAACATATTACTAAGGAAAATGAGTTGAAAGACATGTAATAATACTTATAATGAGATAAATAAAAAATGGGTATTAAAAATAAAGTCATTTTAATAATCTTTATTTACTTAGAGATGATTTCGAATGATATTTATGTGGGTATATATTTGGTACTTATAATGGCATACGTTTGGTACTTATAAAGGTATGTGTATGGTACTTATAATGACATATCTATGTTACTTATAATGGCATATTTATGGTATTTATAATGTCATATGTATGGTAGATATAAGGTCATATGTATGGTACTTATAAGGTCATATATAAGGTACTTATAAGGTGATATGTATGGTACTTATAAGGTCATATATAAGGTACTTATAAGGTCATATGTTTGGTACTTATAAGGACATTTGTATGGTACTTATAAGGTCATGTATATGGTACTTTTAAGGTCATATGTATGGTACTTATAAGGTCATATATAAGATACTTATAAGGTCATATGTTTGGTACTTATAAGGTCATGTATATGGTACTTTTAAGGTCAAACGTATGTTACTTATAATGGCATATGTATTGTACTTATAAAGACATGATGGTACTTATAATGACATATGTATTGTACTGATAATGGCATGTGTATGGTACTTATAAAGGCATATGATTGGTACTTATATTGGCCTATGTATGGAACTTATAATGACATATGTATGTTACTTATAATGGCATATGTATGGTATTTATAATGATGTATGTTTGGTACTTATAATGACATATGTATGGTACTTATATCGTCATATGTATGGTAAATATTAGGTCATATGTTTGGTACTTTTAATGACATTTGTATGGTACTTATAAGGACATTTGTATGGAACTTATAAGGTCATATGTATTGTACTTATAAGGTCATATGTAAGATACTTATAAGGTCGTATGTATTGTACTTATAAAGTCATATGTATTGTACTTATAAGGTCATATATATGGTACTTATAAGGTCATATGTATGGTATTTATAAGGTGATACGTATGGTACTTATAAGGTCATATGTATGATACTTATAAGGTCATATGTATGGTACTTATAAGATCATATGTATTGTACTTATAAGGTCATTTGTAAGGTACTTTTAATGTCATATGTATTGTACTTATTAAGTCATATGCATTGTACCTATAAGGTCATATGTAAGGTACATATAAGGTCATATGTATGGTACTTATAAGGTCATATGTATGGTACATATAAGGTCATATGTATGGTACTTATAAGGTCATATGTAAGGTACATATAAGATCATATGTATGGTAACCTCTTAACGTTTCCCAAGAAGAAAACGGTGACTTTAAAGTGCCCTTTCCTAACCTACCAGAGGACGTAAAACAGAAAACGGGATAGTACGTCACTTTCGCCAGCCGCTTCCATTTTCTGCCAAACAGCCCAGTCGACGGCGAAGAATCATGGCCTGGGCGAAATCTTCATTTTTCTCAAAACTCAAAATCAAAACCAGCCATAGAATCGTTTTGAAAATGTTACCATTGTGTTTACCGCAATAATTTATATTTCTTTCTGTTAAGTCTTTCTTTCCTAATTTTCAATATTAAGGCTTTAACAGCCATATTTACTGAGATACAGCCAACTCAAATATCAAATTTATCATCGTGTTTTCTCAACATATTACTAAGGAAAATGAGTTGAAAAACATGTAGTAATACTTATAATGAGTTAAATAAAAAATGGGTATTAAAAATAAAGTAATTTTAATAATCTTTATTTACTTAGAGATGATTTCGAATGATATTTATGTGTGTATATATTTGGTACTTATAATGGCATACGTTTGGTACTTATAAAGGCATGTGTATGGTACTTATAATGTCAAACGTATGTTACTTATAATGGCATATGTATTGTACTTATAAAGACATGATGGTACTTATAATGACATATGTATTGTACTGATAATGGCATGTGTATGGTACTTATAAAGGCATATGATTGGTACTTATATTGGCCTATGTATGGAACTTATAATGACATATGTATGTTACTTATAATGGCAAATGTATGGTATTTATAATGATGTATGTTTGGTACTTATAATGACATATGTATGGTACTTATATCGTCATATGTATGGTAAATATTAGGTCATATGTTTGGTACTTTTAATGACATTTGTATGGTACTTATAAGGACATTTGTATGGAACTTATAAGGTCATATGTATTGTACTTATAAGGTCATATGTAAGATACTTATAAGGTCGTATGTATTGTACTTATAAAGTCATATGTATTGTACTTATAAGGTCATATATATGGTACTTATAAGGTCATATGTATGGTATTTATAAGGTGATACGTATGGTACTTATAAGGTCATATGTATGATACTTATAAGGTCATATGTATGGTACTTATAAGATCATATGTATTGTACTTATAAGGTCATTTGTAAGGTACTTTTAATGTCATATGTATTGTACTTATTAAGTCATATGCATTGTACCTATAAGGTCATATGTAAGGTACATATAAGGTCATATGTATGGTACTTATAAGATCATATGTATTGTACTTATAAGGTCATTTGTAAGGTACTTTTAATGTCATATGTATTGTACTTATAAAGTCATATGTATTGTACTTATAAGGTCATATATATGGTACTTATAAGGTCATATGTATGGTACTTATAAGGTGATACGTATGGTACTTATAAGGTCATATGTATGATACTTATAAGGTCATATGTATGGTACTTATAAGATCATATGTATTGTACTTATAAGGTCATTTGTAAGGTACTTTTAATGTCATATGTATTGTACTTATTAAGTTATATGTATTGTACTTATTAAGTTATATGCATTGTACCTATAAGGTCATATGTAAGGTACATATAAGGTCATATGTATGGTACTTATAAGGTCATATGTATGGTACATATAAGGTCATATGTATGGTACTTATAAGGTCATATGTAAGGTACATATAAGATCATATGTATGGTAACCTCTTAACGTTTCCCAAGAAGAAAACGGTGACTTTAAAGTGCCCTTTCCTAACCTACCAGAGGACGTAAAACAGAAAACGGGATAGTACGTCACTTTCGCCAGCCGCTTCCATTTTCTGCCAAACAGCCCAGTCGACGGCGAAGAATCATAGCCCCGGCGAAATCTTCATTTTTCTCAAAACTCAAAATCAAAACCAGCCATAGAATCGTTTTGAAAATGTTACCATTGTGTTTACCGCAATAATTTATATTTCTTTCTGTTAAGTCTTTCTTTACTAATTTTCAATATTAAGGCTTTAACAGCCATATTTACTGAGATACAGCCAACTCAAATATCAAATTTATCATCGTGTTTTCTCAACATATTACTAAGGAAAATGAGTTGAAAAACATGTAGTAATACTTATAATGAGTTAAATAAAAAATGGGTATTAAAAATAAAGTAATTTTAATAATCTTTATTTACTTAGAGATGATTTCGAATGATATTTATGTGTGTATATATTTGATACTTATAATGGCATACGTTTGGTACTTATAAAGGCATGTGTATGGTACTTATAATGTCAAACGTATGTTACTTATAATGGCATATGTATTGTACTTATAAAGACATGATGGTACTTATAATGACATATGTATTGTACTGATAATGGCATGTGTATGGTACTTATAAAGGCATATGATTGGTACTTATATTGGCCTATGTATGGAACTTATAATGACATATGTATGTTACTTATAATGGCATATGTATGGTATTTATAATGATGTATGTTTGGTACTTATAATGACATATGTATGGTACTTATATCGTCATATGTATGGTAAATATTAGGTCATATGTTTGGTACTTTTAATGACATTTGTATGGTACTTATAAGGACATTTGTATGGAACTTATAAGGTCATATGTATTGTACTTATAAGGTCATATGTAAGATACTTATAAGGTCATATGTATTGTACTTATAAAGTCATATGTATTGTACTTATAAGGTCATATATATGGTACTTATAAGGTCATATGTATGGTACTTATAAGGTGATACGTATGGTACTTATAAGGTCATATGTATGATACTTATAAGGTCATATGTATGGTACTTATAAGATCATATGTATTGTACTTATAAGGTCATTTGTAAGGTACTTTTAATGTCATATGTATTGTACTTATTAAGTTATATGTATTGTACTTATTAAGTTATATGCATTGTACCTATAAGGTCATATGTAAGGTACATATAAGGTCATATGTATGGTACTTATAAGGTCATATGTATGGTACATATAAGGTCATATGTATGGTACTTATAAGGTCATATGTAAGGTACATATAAGATCATATGTATGGTAACCTCTTAACGTTTCCCAAGAAGAAAACGGTGACTTTAAAGTGCCCTTTCCTAACCTACCAGAGGACGTAAAACAGAAAACGGGATAGTACGTCACTTTCGCCAGCCGCTTCCATTTTCTGCCAAACAGCCCAGTCGACGGCGAAGAATCATAGCCCGGGCGAAATCTTCATTTTTCTCAAAACTCAAAATCAAAACCAGCCATAGAATCGTTTTGAAAATGTTACCATTGTGTTTACCGCAATAATTTATATTTCTTTCTGTTAAGTCTTTCTTTACTAATTTTCAATATTAAGGCTTTAACAGCCATATTTACTGAGATACAGCCAACTCAAATATCAAATTTATCATCGTGTTTTCTCAACATATTACTAAGGAAAATGAGTTGAAAAACATGTAGTAATACTTATAATGAGTTAAATAAAAAATGGGTATTAAAAATAAAGTAATTTTAATAATCTTTATTTACTTAGAGATGATTTCGAATGATATTTATGTGTGTATATATTTGGTACTTATAATGGCATACGTTTGGTACTTATAAAGGCATGTGTATGGTACTTATAATGTCAAACGTATGTTACTTATAATGGCATATGTATTGTACTTATAAAGACATGATGGTACTTATAATGACATATGTATTGTACTGATAATGGCATGTGTATGGTACTTATAAAGGCATATGATTGGTACCTATATTGGCCTATGTATGGAACTTATAATGACATATGTATGTTACTTATAATGGCATATGTATGGTATTTATAATGATGTATGTTTGGTACTTATAATGACATATGTATGGTACTTATATCGTCATATGTATGGTAAATATTAGGTCATATGTTTGGTACTTTTAATGACATTTGTATGGTACTTATAAGGACATTTGTATGGTACTTATAAGGACATTTGTATGGAAATTATAAGGTCATATGTATTGTACTTATAAGGTCATATGTAAGATACTTATAAGGTCATATGTATTGTACTTATAAAGTCATATGTATTGTACTTATAAGGTCATATATATGGTACTTATAAGGTCATATGTATGGTACTTTTAAGGTGATACGTATGGTACTTATAAGGTCATATGTATGATACTTATAAGGTCATATGTATGGTACTTATAAGATCATATGTATTGTACTTATAAGGTCATTTGTAAGGTACTTATAAGGTCATATGTATTGTACTTATTAAGTCATATGCATTGTACCTATAAGGTCATATGTAAGGTACATATAAGGTCATATGTATGGTACTTATAAGGTCATATGTATGGTACATATAAGGTCATATGTATGGTACTTATAAGGTCATATGTAAGGTACATATAAGATCATATGTATGGTAACCTCTTAACGTTTCCCAAGAAGAAAACGGTGACTTTAAAGTGCCCTTTCCTAACCTACCAGAGGACGTAAAACAGAAAACGGGACAGTGCGTCACTTTCCCCAGCCGCTTCCATTTTCTGCCAAACAGCCCAGTCGACGGGGAAGAATCATAGCCCCGGCGAAATCTTCATTTTTCTCAAAACTCAAAATCAAAACCAGCCATAGAATCGTTTTGAAAATGTTACCATTGTGTTTACCGCAATAATTTATATTTCTTTCTGTTAAGTCTTTCTTTAATGGTCCTCCCTCCGTCCTCCCCCAGTAGATCCATCTCACCTCAGACTTCAGCTTCGCCAAAGACTCAGCCTACACAAATAAGTCCAATGCGGGCTCACCATAGCCCGTGCTACTTGGAACATTTCGTTCCGAGTAGCTAAATCTATAACATCAACAACATCCAATCCAGCAGAGGCGTTCGCAGACGTGCTCTCTCCGACCACCAACACCACCACCACCACCGACGTGACCAAACCATCTTCTGCCACAGCTCGTGGCCTCCAGAGCCACCCTCAACCTCAGGCTGTGAGACCAAAACCACCAACAACGGACTACACAGGTGCTCGGTGCTCGGAGCCATCAGACAGTTGCATCTTGCGAACAGCTCCTCCCTGCCTGGGTGGGCGCCGATTTAGTAGCTCTGTTTTCTCTGCTGAGATAATTAAACCTAGGTCCTGACATGAGTCTAATACAGAGTTAAGAGCGTTCTGCGTGTTAGCATACCCAGTGGTGTGTATCATTATATCATCGGCATAGCTAATGATGTGGACGTTGGGTTTGCTCGGTACAGAGTTTAACAGCGTGTTTATTAAGATATTAAATAAGGTAGGACTGAGGACACCTCCCTGCGGGGTACCTAGTTCAAAGTCTCTTGTTACCATCTCGATGTTTCCTATGCCCCTGGAAAAATACAGATGACTTCCTGTTGGATAAGTAACCCCTGATCCAAGAAAGAAGCAGACCACCAATATTCATAATATTCATTCTTGTAAGGTCACTCAAGATAACATGTCTATTTGCAATATCAAAGGCAGACTTGAGATCTAAGAAGGTAGTATATGACTTTTCAGTGTGCAGAGTAAGAAAGGTGGTGATGCAATGATGCACACTCCTTCCATGCATGAAGCCATATATCTGGGGGGATAGCATGGTTCTGATTCTTTGGAGGAGACGGTTAAGGACCATTCTCTCGAATGTTTTGCAAATGCAGCTAGTAAGGGAAATTGGGCGGAAAGCATTCTCTTGATTTGGCTTGGGAATTGGAATGATTATACTGTTGGTCCAAGAGATAGGAAGTTCCCCAGTAACATAGCTCATATTATACAGCTCAAGCAGGGGATTCCCTGGTACTAAAGGAAGTAGACGCAATATGTCATAAGTGATACCCGTGTTAAATAATCCATGCTTGTCTACCCTGTCTATTCCTCTGAGAATTTTGTATGGGATCATATCTCCCCCGAGCTCTTCTGTCTTCCAGCAACGTGAGGTGCAGTTCACGCAGCCTTTCCCCATAACTCATGCCTCTTAGTTCTGGGACTAGCCTAGTGGCATACCTCTGAACTTTTTCCAGCTTCGTGTTGTGCTTGACAAGGTACGGGCTCCGGACTCCGGGCTCCATGCTGTGCCTGCATACTCCAGGATTGGCCTTGCATATGTGGCATACAAGGTTCTGAAGGATTCCATGCACAGATTTCTGAAAGCAGCTCTGATGTTATCCAGCCTCGTATAGGCCGCTGATGTTATTATTTTGATGTGGGCTTCAGGAGACAGGTTTGGCATGATATCAACTCCAAGATCTTTCTCTCTGTCCGTTTCGTGAAGGACTTCATCTCCCATTCGGTATCCAATGTCTGGCCTCCTATTTCCTCCACCTAGTTTCATTACCTTACATTTACTTGGGTTGAACTTTAGTAGTCATTTGTTGGACCATTCCTTCAGTTTGTCTAGGTGATCTTGTAGCCTCATACTTTCTTCCTCTGTCTTGATCATCCTCATAATTTTTGCATCAGCAAACATTGAGAGGAACGAGTCTTTTCCTTCTGGGAGATCATTTACATATATCAGAAATGGGTCCATGATGTATTGTGTGTATTTTTGTGTATTACTATAGCAGCAAATATAATGACTATTTTAATTATTTCACATGTATTTCGTACCTTAAAGGCCTTTTCATTCACAGGTTTACACGAGAGGACATTAAAGCACATTTTTGCCTCAACATTGACTCGACATATGATATTCTTCTCGCCGTGTAACATTGGTGCGATGTGGGCCAGCGTACAGGCTCTGGATGCTGGTTCATTTCCTGAGAATACCATCCCACGGTTCCTCCGCCCAGCTGCTCTACACATCACCTCCCGGACTGGACTCGCTACTACACTCTCCTCCTTATGGCACAAAGACGTTGGATACCACCTGGGGACTTACCACCTGGTGATGGGTGTCCACCTTCCCCACTGCCAGGTGCAACTTAAAGCCATTGCTCGATGGTTCCAGGCCTCCTACAATGTGGTAAGTCTATTTGCTATTTGGCTGAACTTATCATGTTCAGCCAAATGCTGTTGGAGGATGTTGATCCGGAAAATTTCTCCAAAAGGTCAAATGTAACAAACAAGGAGCGACGGTTTCAAGCTCGACAAGCCACAATGTTGGACTGAGAACAGGAGGTGCTTTTTCAGGTTCGTTTTTCAGGTTTCTGGTTCGTTCTCGACGCACTTCGAGAATTCTGGGTTCGAATCCCAGGCGGGACAGAAATAGTTGGGCACATTTCCTTTCACCTAATGCCTCTGTTCACCTTGCAGTGAGTAGGTACTCAGGAGTTAGCTTATAGTGGGGTTGCATCATGGGCGGGTCAGTAATTCGGCCTGGGGGGAGGAGAGGGGAGGGAGACATCGCTAGAAGCCAAAATGTGCATGAATACATACTGGCTTCCTGTCCCCCGACACAGTGAATTATTATTATTTATAAACTCGTGGAACCCAAGACAATATGACTTACGCAATGCAGTGCATATGTAAGTCACGGGAACCAATTCCAAGGGGCATGTAGGAAGGGAATGCAGCTTAACCTCGGATCCCAGTTCACAGGGGGCTGTACTGGGACGGTGAACGTAACGTACTAGGCAGCAAGATGAGTGAGGAATACATGAGGACGTAGCAGAGAGTACAAGCAAGCAGGTAACATTTAAGTTATAAAAGTAAAGTTGGTGGTGTACGCGATGGAGAGGGAGTCTCCAAAACCATCAGCGCGGCTGGCTGGGAGCAGCACCCCACCCCCAGATTTGCTTTAAAAGCTGCGTACAAGAGTGTTATTTATCAGATCTATCATGAGATGTATGCAGATACAGAATTTGCAGCCATTATATAGACAGACAACACACACACACACACACACACACAGAATCTGGGAAGATTCAGCGTTGCATCCATTGTAAAGTAAATGTTATACATATTGTCTTGGGTAATCCCTCGTCGGGGGGGTGGCGGGTGTTATGCACCTTGGGGGAGGTGGAGGTGGTGTTGAGGACCTGACCTGACACTCGGGGGGGGGGGGGGTGTTGAGCACCTGACCTGACACTCGGGGGGGGGGGGGGGGGTGTTGAGATCCAGACCTGACACTCGGGGGGGGGGGCGGGTGTTGAGGACCAGACCTGACACTCGGGGGGGGGGGGTGTTGAGCACCTGACCTGACACTCGGGGGGGGGGGGTTGTTGAGCACCTGACCTGACACTCGGGGGGGGGGGGGGGTGTTGAGCACCGGACCTGACACTGGAAGGGGGGTGTTGAGCACCTGACCTGACACTCAGGGGGGGGTTGTTAAGCACCTGACCTGACACTCGGGGGGGGGGGTGTTGAGCACCTGACCTGACATTCGGGGGGGGGGGTGTTGAGCACCCGACCTGACATTCGGGGGGGGGGGTGTTGAGCACCTGACCTGACATTCGGGGGGGGGGGGGTTTGAGCACCTGACCTGACATTCGGGGGGGGGGGTGTTGAGCACCTGACACTCAGGGGGGGATGTTGAGCACCTGACCTGACACCTGGGGGAGGGTGTTGAGCACCTGACCTGACATTCGGGGGGGGGGGGGGTTGTTGAGCACCTCACCTGACATTCGGGGGGGGGGGGTTGAGCACCTGACCTGACACTCGGAGGGAGGTGGTGTTGAGCACCTGACCTGACATTCGGGGGGGGGGGGTTGTTGAGCACCTGACCTGACACTCGGAGGGAGGTGGTGTTGAGCACCTGACCTGACATGGGGGGGGGGTGTTGAGCACCTGACCTGACACTCGGGAGAGGGAGGTGTTGAGCACCTGACCTGATACTCGGGGGAAGGGGGGTGTTGAGCACCTGACCTGACACTCGGGGGAAGGGGGGTGTTGAGCACCTGACCTGATGCTCGGGGGAAGGGGGTGTTGAGCACCTGACCTGACACTCGGGGGAAGGGGGGTGTTGAGCACCTGACCTGACACTCGGGGAGGGGGGGTGTTGAGCACCTGACCTGACACTGGGATGGAGGTGGTGTTGAGCACCTGACTTGATACTCGGGGGAAGGGGGGTGTTGAGCACCTGACCTGACACTCGGGGGAAGGGGGGTGTTGAGCACCTGACCTGATACTCGGGGGAAGGGGGTGTTGAGCACCTGACCTGACACTCGGGGGAAGGGGGGTGTTGAGCACCTGACCTGACACTCGGGGAGGGGGGGTGTTGAGCACCTGACCTGACACTGGGATGGAGGTGGTGTTGAGCACCTGACCTGACACTCGAGGGGGGGGGGGGGTGTTGAGCACTCAGTTCCCAGTTTAGGAGTAACTATAAGGACCCCAGGAACACATGTCTTTTTAATGTAGTTAAGCCTTGCATAAATGATTTGTTTTCATGTGACTGAAATGTTTGTCTAGGAGTCTTAGGCCTGTACTGAAGAGTAAATAATGATCAAGGCTTGTAGTATGGAGTAATGAATTATCTCAATCTCTAAAAGATAAGTATGCACAGAAATTATATGAATGGGTAAGGTGTTGGGTTGGCCAACACCCTTTATTTTGGGAAGAATTCACAAATAATGGAACTGCAGTATGATTCATGTTTAAATAAACAAATAAATAAATTTTTATTCAGATAAGGTACATACATACAAGGTAAGATACAAAGTTCATGGATATATAGATAGAGCTAGTACATACAATGTCTAAAGCCACTATTACGCAAAGCGTTTCGAGCAGACTAACACTCGGGGGGGGTTACATTAATTACAGTATATTTTACAAATGTGTACATAGCTCTTTTATTATTTCCAGAGCTCCAAGACAGTAGTAACGGAAGAAGTGTTTTTATTTGGTGATGAGAAAGAGAGCTTGCATGTGCCTGTAACCAGCTGGGGCCCCCAAAAAAAGGGCCATACTATCACCGTGCTCCAACAGCCCACACTCGGGCCCCAAGACTTCCAGGGGCATGTGATCAATGTTATCTCTATGGAAGTAAGTTGAATATAATTGTCCAGTATTAACCCTTAAACTGCTCAGCATAAGGGGTCATAATTTGAAAAATATTCGAATTATGTAGAAATTACTTAAAAATGTTAAACAAATCTCCAACTTGTTGGCTTCAGCGTCGTGAAACTTTCATCAAAATATTTTCAGACAAATATTTAAAAAAAAGTTTTATTGATAAGGAGAACAGCTCCTATTAACTGGAACTGATGGATAATGCAATATTAAAGAGATGCAAGCACCTGTCCGATGCACAAAGAAGAATAGTAGTAAGAAGTGTCCATAAAGTGGATATGCAGCTGGTGCCTTTATAGCATTGGTGTGTAATACATACTGTATTAACACAAATAATAATGAGTAAGTATGTTATTATGCTCTATTTTGTTATATATCATATAAATACATTGCCCAAAGTTATTATCAGTTACTTTCAACGATGTTCAAAAAATATTTTTTTTTTTTTTTTTTTTATAGTTTTCTTCCTCCTTTGTTTATTATTTGAATTTGTTGTGACCTTTACATCCTGGAGAGTGCATACCCATCCCTAAATATGTGAAGACAGAATAAAAATGGTCAACAAATAAATCAGTCAAAACTCTCAGAACTTGGGACTGATTTTTTTGGCTGATTTTTTAAGATTTCAAATTATATTTTCCTTGTTTCTTTGTTTTGATGATTAGGGACCAGATTAGGGATTTTTTACTTATATAAGTATACCCCTAAATATATCCCCTAAATCATTATAATTATCCCTATATTTGTTTGTTTGGGGTTATTTCTTGACTTCATTTCGATACATATTGACCTACAACTTTAACATATTCTAGTACGAATGCTAAACAATGTTTATTAATTAATTAATTAATTAAAGCATACAAGTAAATTCACGAATAAGAACTGCCTTATTCATTGTCGATAACTTCAACTTCAATTATATTTATAACTAGAATTTCAACTTACTTTAGTATCCAAAACTCTAGTTTCTGACTGATTCTCACCATTTTTACATATAGTGTGCACAGCTGTCTGTTCTACAATCCCTATAGAATTGATTTTTCATAAACTCTAAATGTTTGGAGTTATAAATTTTTGTTGTCTAAATTTGCGCATATTTCAAATGCCATATTGACAATTTTTTTACAGTAAACTAGACTGAAAACCTATATTCTAAATATATTAAAATGAAGATCATATGCTATTCTGAGAGCATAATAACACCAAATGAACAATTGGTGATATTTTATATTTTTGCAGCTGATTTCAAAATCTGAAGTTTTTGATATTCAATTTTATAATTATTTATATTTTCTTGTTTTTCAAGATACACTAGCTGCTATCATTTAGACAAAGTTGAAGCATTTGCCTAATAGATTATTCAGAAAACATTTGAAAGAGTTTCAGAAAATTTAAAAACTGAGCTCAATGTCACACTTCATATGAAGTTTTGCGCAGTTTAGGGGTTAATAGTTTTCGTAATTGTGTATGTAATCGTTTCTCTGATACAGGTCTTTAGTTGCAGTATTGTGCAAGTACCCACCGAAGCCACAAATGCCAAAACACTGTTAGGTTTTAAAATCCAACTGGAATGGATCATCACGGCAAATGGGGGGGACCTTCGACAAGCCGCCGGCTTCCTGTCCTTTTCGAGGCCACTAGTGTTAGTGGCCCTCAGGTAAATCAGGTTAAAGAAAAGTCTTGTGTGTGCAGTATTGATGGTGTAGAACTGTAGATAGTTTACTGTCATGGTTGATCTATGTGAAAATTTAATTATGAAGGAGCCTGTTCACAAAGTGAAATTATAAAGTGAAAATTAAAGTGAAATTAAGTATCTAGGCTTAACGATTTAAAAAAAAAAAGGGGGGGGGGGGGGAATGTGAGGAGATGGTTAAAAAACAAGAGGTGGAATGAGGGGAGGGGAGGGGAAGACAGATTATCCCGGGCACAACTGGGTACCCCTCTTAGCAAACAATAACACAGCAGAGCAGATATATACTTTTACAACAAACCAAATTTCAGTTGCATATGCAAGATATGGTCCTGCTTGTTACAGTACAAGCAGGGAAGTTTCTGTACTGGATTGAAAACAGATGACTAATGAAAGGCAGGCACCTGCACACGCAGGAAACCATATCATGCCATGGCATGGCATGGTTTAAGCCCCAAAATCATCTCGTGATAACCTGAAGAAGATGCACCGGGCACCAGAGGCACAGTGCTTTACGGGCTACTTATGCCCATGCCACCTCTTGGGTGACTTAATCTTCATCAATCATCAATTGGTACAGTGCTCCTTACGAAGCAAGTCGCCGAATGCTCCACACACAAACATTGCATTATATTAACAAGTTAATATTATTTTTTGTAATAAGTTAATATAATATTATATTTTAATATCTTGTTAATATATTAACAAGTTAACATTGCAGTATAACTTGAATTAATAATAACGTGAAGTTTAACATTGTGAGATTAACCTTGTATATTAAACTTTGGTAAGTGTAACAAGGGTAAATTTAATAATGTGTAACTGCCATATTTACTGCAAGAAGTTAGAACACATGTGGAATTTTTGTGTGAACAGGCATCCAAGATGAACAAAATTCTAAATTACTCTTAAGTATTGTTAAAATTATTGTAAATATTATAGTTTAGGCTTAATTACATGGGATTAATATTCACACCTGATATTTTGCAGTATGCGCCCCAGATGATGAAATCTGCTCCATGCACCGAGGAGAGTGCCTGCCCTCAAAACCGTCTTGGTGGGTTGTATGTTACTGATTTATTATTTTTTATTGATGAACTGTGACTAATAAATTAAAATAAGTCATCTGAAACAAAAAAAAACACCTGCATATTATATATATATATATATATATATATATATATATATATATATATATATATATATATATATATATATATATATATATATATATTATATATAATATAAATAATATTTTAGTTTATGCAGGCAAATTGATTTCCATAAGAAGCATTCTTAGCAAACCAGATATATATATTTTTGTTTACTTAGATATTCAAGAGTTCTTACATTCTTGTACAGCCACTAGCACTCGTAGCATTTCGGGCAAGTCCTTAATTCTATGTTCCCTTGAATACGAACGACCCCACCAAATCGTTTAACAGCCAGGTAACCATTTTACTGTTGGGTAAACAGAGGCTACAGTTAAGGATTGGCGCCCAGTAAATCCCCGGCCAGGATACCAACCCAGGACAAAGCGCTTGCTGTACTTTGATTAAATTGCAGCAGACACAAAAATTGTACCAGATTCCAAATCTGAACAAGCTTTTCAGATTTTAACTCCTCCCCTATCTCCCAAAAGAGACTGGTTGTTGCAGCTGCTTGGGGTCTTCTCCAACTGAGTGCAGAGCCTCGTGTCTACCGTTGGCAGAAATATTAACTCCTCAGATGGTAATAAACTATGCCTAACCTGCTCATTAGGAATTTCACAAAAGATGGTTATGACACAACCGACCCAATCAATTAGTAATGACATGTCTTGATCAGAACAATTATTCATTTCTCTTCCTTATTATCTTAATTGGTACAGTACTTTAAAATATCAGAGTTGTAGAGTAAATCAGCAATGAACAAAAATCATCGACAGAAAAAACACAAACAGGATTTTAATATATACTTTAAAGTGATACTTAGTAGACCAACACATGCCATATTTAAAGATAAACTTTCACATCGAAAATTAAATGTACAAATCAGGTGGGCATATATGGTGATGGAAACAGTAAGACCCGGTCATGTCTCCAGTAATACATAAGAGGGCCATGTCTCCAGTAATACATAAGAGGGCCATGTCTCCAGTAATAAATAAGAGGACACACACCAGTGAACCCGAAGCCTCAATTGGAATTGTCCGCAAGCAACACGAAGATTGCATCAGGAGTGTTCCAGTAGTGATACAGGCCTGGGTGATGCAAGTATTCCAGGTAGTGATACAGGCCAGGGTGACGCAAGTGTTCTGGTAGTGATACAGGTCGGGGTGACGCAAGTGTTTCAGTAGTGATACAGGCCAGGGTGACACAAGGGTTCCAATAGTGATACAGGCCAGGGTGACGCAAGTGTTCCGGTAGTGATACAGGTCAGGGTGATGGGAAAAGAGCAACAGCAATAAAGATAATGATGGGTAAAAAACAGACATTATGTTGTCAAGACATGACTTTTGCCTATCTTGATAAGCAGAGTTTGCCAGAATTAGTGGAGAGACCTTAACTGTTCTTGACGGCGACTCCAGCGTGGTCTAGTCAGATGTAAACGTGTTCTCATTTGGGTAGATTATGATCGAGCCTCTCGGAATGCTTGTGTAACTACAGGGCACAGATTTCCGTGTCCCCTCCTGTAGCTGCTTTAGTTTTGGCAGGTTCCCTGGATAGCTGGAATTTAAGCCATAGGAAACTGGCAAAGGGGTAAAATCAGTTGGGCCCACGGATGGATTCCTTGGATCCAATGACCTAGGGCAGGTCTAATCACTTGGGATTTGAACCTACGGTGGGGATAAGGGAGGAAATAACTGGACACACACTGCAAGAAGAGTAAGGGGAGACATGATCACAACCTACAAAATCCTCAGGGGAATCGACCGGGTAAACAAGGATAAACTATTCAACACTGGTAGTACGCGAACAAGGGGACAGAGGTGGAAACTGAGTACCCACATGAGCCACAGGGACGTTAGAAGGAACTTTTTCAGTGTCAGAGTAGTTAACGGATGGAATGCATTAGGAGGCTGACTTCATACACTGTTTCAAAGGTAGATATGATAGAGCCCAGTAGGCTCAGGAATCTGCACACCAGTTGATTGACAGTTGAGAGGCGGGACCAAAGAGCCAAAGCTCAACCCCCGCAAGCACAAATAGGTGAGTACACACACTCGCACTGATATTTATGAAATATAGCAAGAACAGTATTATTTCATATGTATGTATATATGTACTCGCCTAGTTGTACAACTAGGTGAGTAATACAATATATACGTATAGGTAAGATTGAGGGAAGGGGAAGATTATTGCATGTCGATGTTTGCAGATGATGTAAATGAGGATGATCCAAATGAAGTACTCAGTATAACTGCAAGATGACTTGTAAAGACTACCATCAAGGTTCAACAATTAAGTGGTTACTGGAGTTGAATCCAGGTAAATTCAGATAAGTGTAATAAAGATAGGACTGGGAAAAGCAGATACATGACTGTGTACCATCTGAGCGATAATAATTAACTCTAGGTACAGTATCATGTACTGTAGACAAAAAAGCTTGTGAATTGAGATGGTATCAAATCTATCTCTTGGGGCTTATGTATAAATTTGATGACAGCAGAGCATGCAGTAAAAGCTCAAACGTATGGGATTAAATTATGTGGAAACAACTACTGTATATACAAAAATAGAAATGTGTAGCATTTATGTTATTAACGTAAAGAAAGTTTTTAATTACCAGAATCAAATATTTAAGAATTTGAGATTAATTTCTGCTGCTCTGTATTATCCTACATTCTGGGTAATCCGATAGAGTAAATTCTTCATTTCAGTGGGCGTCACATTGGGGAATTCAGCAAAAGCGGTAAATGAAACTGCTTACTATGAAGGTTACTTGATTGACATTTTACTCACCCTTGCCACGGCTCTCAACTTCAGGTATGTTAAATATTTTGAAAATTATTATTTCTGCTTCATGTAGCATATTTGGGTTAGGTAGAGGCCTATTGGAATATGATAAATTTATCGTGATCTGTTTAATTGAAGTTGGATTATTTTTCACTTTTCCTATACAGTACTTGGGAATGCACTATGCTCTTCTTGTCTTTTACGTATTCTTAAACTTATATATTTTATTAAACTTGCAGTATTTGTCCACTGTTATCATGTTTAAGTGTCTGCAGCTAGTAGCATACCAGGATATTGCTTCTCATTCATTATAGTATTTTATTTACAAGAAGGTACAATGGGTTGGTGAGATTACATTAGTGATATTTTTACATTCTTGCAAAGCCACTAACACGCATAGCGTTTCAGGCAAGTCCTTAATCTAACATATCGGATAAGGTGAAAAAATACATTGTAGCAAGGTTTTATATCAACAATATAAATTGACAGAGGGGGATTACACTCGTAAAGATTAAGTACAGTACAGTACTTAATTAGTTTTAAATACTAATATTGGGGAAGTGGGTAGTACAAGATACAGTGTGAGTTTGAAGTGCAAGGTAAGAAACTATGAAGATGAAATTATATGTAGGTACTTTATTTTACTTTTGAACAGGGCATAGGTTGGAAATTTGTTTAATTCATCAGGGAGTGAGTTCTACAGACTGGGTCCTTGGAGTGTTTGTTTATTTATTTAAAATAGTAACATGGCATGGAGTGTTTGCCACAGATTGCATGGCAATCTGCATGGAATGTTTGCACAGATTTAGCTTGACTAGGGATATCAAAGATATATTTATTTCTGGTGTGCTGCTCATGGGTTCTGTTACACCTATCAAGGAAAAGTTTCAGATCATGATTAGTATTTAGGAACAAGGTTTTGTATATGTAGATAGCACATGAGACTGTGTGGAATGTGTGTGTTTACCATATTAAGGGACTTAAATAGAGGGGCTGTGTGTTGTCTGAAGACAGTTTGTTATAGTTCTAATACAGTAGTAGATTTTTGCTGAGTGATGATATGCTTGAGGTAATTTGCAGTGGTTGAACCCCATGCACAGATACAGTATGTAGGATAAGGAAAGATTAGTGCATAGTATAATGAGAGGATTGCAGTGTGGAATATAACTGATATGAACGATCTCTCTTGTTAGAAACTGTGGCTCTGGCTTAGGTAATATAGCCACACTTGGGCCTTATCGGTCTTAGGTAATATAACATCACCTCGATCTTGTGAAGTTAGAGAAAGAGTGCTGTAGAGTGTTAAGTATTTTATTAAATGGACTGACCTGTCGCACTATCTTCATCAGTTGATCTCACTGTGTGCACGTGCGTTCGGAGGAGGATGTTAGGTTATTAGACAATACTGTATACTGACACCCTGCCACTTTTTCTCTCTCTCCAAAGATTTGTTAAAAATTAAAAAAAAGTTTTTTACAAATGTATCATACTTTACTTTGAACTGTCTTGTATCCAATTTCATTAGAATTGTTGCCATTTTCCTTGTTTTTTATATTTTGTTCTTTACATGCTTAATCATGGACAATGAAGTTGAAAGCTCCTTAAGCAATTTCAGTTCTACATAATCATCCTAATATTTTATGACTTATTTAAATTCTCAATCTTTTTAGACTGTACAGTATTCGGGAGTGCAGGAATATTGTTTAGTATTTTGATATAGTGTCGTTTGTATTGACAGAGTGAACTTGAGCATCCTGCACCCAGATGATGCTGTGGTTGGTGTTGACACTGGCGATGGCAACTACTCCGGCCTCGTGGGGGCTCTTCAGTCTCTGGTATGGATTACTTTCATTACTAATGAGGCATTTTTAAATGGCTGCCCATGTATTATGGCATTACTCATACATGCCTCTTCTCCCAGTTTAAATGGTTTACTTACAGGCCTTTGTACCAAACCCAGAGCTTGTGTGAGGAAATCAGTGTTCCATCAATACAAGACTGCTGCAGTACCTCAGGACCCCTAGAGGATTCAATGGAATCCCAGATTGCATCGCTTCTGACCATGTCCTAGTGTAGTTTGTTTGGGAGTACAAAGTGAGCAGGTACTCACTTGGTACTCCATCCTCCTAATGGCTCCTACTGATTTTCTCACCGATACATCACATTAATGTGACTTAATTGTGATTTCATTCATCATAGAGCTTGTCCACATAGAAAACAATATTGAATGAGGGCTTGCACGACTTTGCTCCTTACAAAGTTCCCGATCTTTGTAAGGATTGTTAAATCGCAAGTGTTCCTCCAGTCATAGCTTATCCTCTCCCAGGATCGGTCAATTTGCCCTGCACTTCTGAAAAGCCACAGGAAAAGTGGTACCTGTACCCCATAATGATTCCAGACCTGATAAATGGAGTCCACATGCCTGGGCATTGGTGTTTCAAAAGATAGCTAACAGGGTGCACCTGCACCCAAAATGCAGAGGTGATCAGTACACCATCGACTATAGCAGGGCCAACCTACCAATGCATTTTGTCCTGAAATGCAGGTAGAAAGGCCACTGCCCTGACTGCTTGGTCTGGCGATTCTAACATTCTGAAGCGCTTGTGTTAGTTCCGAGGATCAACGTCCCCGTGGCCTGGCCTCTGACCAGGCCTCCTGGTGGGTTGTCTGATCAACCGGACTGTTAGATATGGCTGCTTGCAGCCTGACCTATTAATCACAACCTGGTTGATCAGATATCCTTTGGAGGTGTTCATAAAGTTATATTTTGAACTTGAAACTTTGAAATTTATGCCCTTTGATGTTGAATGTTCTCTCTCAGCATAGCTGTTGCAACTCGATCTAGTTTTTAACAGCTATTTTGCACTCCCTACCCTAACTCCTGGTTGCATGTGGCATTATTTGTATGTGCAGATCTGGAACCAGTCCCTCTATAATATTTTCCAAGCGTAAATTACTCTGTATCTTCCACCTGTGTTCTAGGAAAGAAAGATTAAAAACTTCAAGCAGTTCCAATAATTTAATTAATGTTTTATTGAGTGGATTCTAGCAGTAAAAGATCTTTGCATATACGGTACTCCAGGTCAGCAATTGCTCCATTACTGAATGGGACTGTTATAAATAAATAAGTAAAAATAAATATATCTGGCCCAGAAGTGATCTGAATTCTATGCTTCATGATGAGTGCCAGTGCTTATGATAATCGTTAATGCTATAAATGGCTACATTTTCTTGCAAAAGGTATTTTAGTCTACAAAATTTCTTGTAGTGAACTGGCAAATAAAGTTTAACAACTATTTTGGAATTTACAAAGGTTACAGTTAATTATTAAAAACAATTCTTTTGTATTAATACACAAGTTAGACATGTCAAAATTTTAATAGGTGAAGACACATATATATAATAATTAATTCTGGCAAATATTTTCCCTCATTGGCAGAAAGCTGATGTTGCTCTGTCAGGTTTCTCAATGACACGTGAACGATATCAAGTTATGGATTTCTCGGTGCCAGTTGGTGAGTATTCCTTGTGATTCATAATTATAATATATATAAATAAATTATTATTAAAAATACATGACACAGTGGAGAAATCATATGTAAAATTATATACGGTAATCAATATTCTTCATAAGCTGTATAATATTTCAAATGTAAATTTAAAATCTAATGATACATAAACAAAATGTTATTCGATGGAAACGACAAATAATTAATAGTGATTATTTGTTAATAATGTTTGCTGAAAACTGATAAATTTTACAAGTCAGTCTGGGTGTCTATTATCATAAGAGAATATTAATTGTTATTTTCAGTATGTGATTTAAATTTATATTTGTCATTTAACTCCAATTTTAGGATTAGTAAGTCTGATAAATAAGCTTGCTATTGTTATACAGTATATTAAAAAAACTATTGTGTACACAGTACATAATATATAAAAAAGTCTGACCATTAATCCCCACTAGTACAGTACAGTACCTACCCTATGTATGTACTGTATTTATGTATGTATATGAATAAAAATGTCAAATAGGAAAATAGTGATAAAGTTTTAACTTTGTTATTGCTACATCAGTCTATAGTAGTGTGGCACTGTATATCTGGAGGAACTCTACGCTGCTCACGATTGGTTGGGACACCTTCGTCCTGTCCTTTCACTGGGGAACCTGGCTGGCTGTTGTTCTTCTGCTTGCCATAATGAGCCTTAGCTTTAGTATCATAGTTTGGTATCAGAGTGATGAAGACCCACACTTCAGGAATGGATGCAATGTTTTCTTCATGCTTTTCTCGTGTCTCGTACAGCAAGGTAAATACTTAAGCAATTATTATTTATACACCAGTCAATTAAATTTTGCAGGTTTGAGTGAAATGCCAGTTGAATTAAAAAATTTTTTATTGAATTAAACAAAATATAAATGTCATTAAATAAAATAAATTGGTAAATTAAATTTTTATGGAAATGTATACAAATTGTATCTTAAATTAGTATACATAACTTTTTTTCAATTTGCTTATTTCAAAGTTGCAACATAGTATAGATTGCTGAACGTTGATGTTTTACATTCTTGTCAGGGTCATGGATCCTGCCCGTAACTGGGAGAGCACAAGCTGTCTTATGGATGTTTTGGTTTTCATCATTGGTGTTGTACGCCTCATACACAGCTCGTCTCACATCTTTCTTGACTGTGTCATCTATCAGGCTGCCCTTCTATTCTCTTGAACAAGCTGTTAACACTCCAGGATGGAAAATAGGACTCCTAAGAGGCACTTCAACATCCGAAGAGCTCGAGGTAAGAATTTACTAAATTATGATTGTTAATAATGTATACTAATTTATTTATTATACATGTATTTCTGAAGTAAACTGATTTGATATACCTCCTAAGAAAGAACTACTTAATATATTATCCTTTCCTGTTCTATCATTTTTCATATCTGAAGATTTTCTTATATTTTGGCTAATTGAGGTTCTCCCTAGGTTGAACTACTGACCTTCCCAAAGATGCAACCCCACGACAGTTTCCTAACTCCTGGGTATCCATTGACTGCTAGGTGAACAAAGGCATTAGGTGAAAGGAAATGTGCCCAATCATTTCTGCCCTGCCTCGGAATCGAACCCAGGATCACCAATTTTGAGTTGAATGAAGACAACTGTACTATGAGAACCTTGAGCTTCTATGAGTTTTTAAAATCAAGTCGAGAAAGGGAGGGATGGTACTGTACTGTATTTGTTTTAGAGGTATAGTAATTTGAAATGCCTGGAACTCAAATCTAGCCTAATGAGAATTGTTCTGCTTTGAAACATTCATTACTGCCATGGAAATTACAAATATTTTAACTTTATATCATGGCCTGCTTGATGGGGTTCTGGGAGTTCTTCTACTCCCCAAGCCTTGTGACTTGTGAGAGCTTGGTCCACCCAGGCTGTTGCTTGGAGCGGCCCGCAGGCTCACATACCCACCACAACCCGGTTGGTCCGGCACTTTTTTTTCAGAAAACAATCTAGTTTTCTCTTGAAGATGTCCATGGTTGTCCCGGTAATATTTCTTAGTCGCTGGGAGGATGTTGAACAACCACGGACCTCTGATGATTATACTGTACAGTGTTCTCCGATTATGCCTGAATAGTCATGAGTAATTACTTTTACCCATTTATAGTGTACAGTAATTGTGAATTCTTTGTTCTGCCATTTGTAATTCAATATATCCTGTTTCAAGATCTAAAAAAAATATAAAAGTTTCCAGTAGTCTACTATAATTTGAAAGTGCAGTAGTGTATTAGGTTCTTAAATTTATTTGCTTGTTCTCAGCGCTCTCAAGAGGACTACCTTCAGAAGATACACAATGAGATTAAACAAAACCCAAGTCTGCTCTTCAGCACTGACATGGAGGGCATCAATCGTATATTTACACAGCC
This sequence comes from Procambarus clarkii, assembly GCF_040958095.1. NCBI lineage: Eukaryota > Metazoa > Arthropoda > Malacostraca > Decapoda > Cambaridae > Procambarus > Procambarus clarkii. The sequence continues at coordinate 25,170,949 of NC_091215.1, read as the reverse complement.
ACAATATGCAATATTATCCGACAGAATTATTATGGATTATTTACTGAAGGGTAACTGTTCAGTTATAGAGGTAATTAATTGGTTTATCTCCTATACAGTTTTATTCTATTTTGCATTTTCTTATTACAAATACTGTACACAATACCATACAAATTCTATTTCTCTGCATGCCCAAGGTTATATTCATATTACAAAATATGAACATAGCAGTATTTTAAATTTTTGGATTTTCAAAGTGGTTTAGTATTTATTTAATTTCCATTCCTGCAAGCTTTGTATAAAATTATCAAAGAATATTTCTTAAAATTATTTGTTCCACTAGGTACCTGGCAGCTACCTGGGCGGGTATTGGCATCTTGGATTCAGAAAAAGGCTGCCGTATGCCTCCATTATTAACCAAGAGTAAGTAATATGCTAAAAAACTTGGACTATAAACGCTAACTTATACTCATAATGCAGATTTGAGTTTCCTGCACTTAAGAATTTAAAGTATGTCAAGAAACATCAAATGGGAAGTTTACTCATGTTATATTTAGCATGTAAAACCATTATGAAATGAAAACCATTACAGGTAAAAAATTATCTTCTAAAAGTCTGCTCTGAACTTGTGGTTCACTATGTTGTTAGCAATGTTGTGGTCTATACTGTACTACCAATTAAAAAATAGTTACTGTGAAAATAATGTAAATAGCTGGAGGATGTTGAGCAGTTTGAGGAGGTTGTGACATCTCTTGTAATATTTTGAAGTCCATTTTGTTAATGGGCAAGATTGAGAATGGGTAATGAACCAACCTGTCCTCTTAAAAAGAACGTCGCTTTTGGCCGTTTGCCCGTATGGTCGAATTTGGACGTAATTTGAAAATAAAAAAAAAAATGAAAATAAATTTGGGATTTTTTTTTTCAACAACAGTAAGTTAAGGGTCCTCTGATAGGTTAGGTGGGCAGGAAATTCTTATAAAGTTTCAAAACGTTAATTTAAAGTGTCCTCTCATAACCTCTGGGCATACGCCGGACGACTCAAATAGAAAACGGAACGGAACGTCACTTTTGTGAGTCGATTTCATTTCAAATTACGTCCAAATTTGGTCATAGCGTGCATACGAGCCAAAAGTGACATTATTTTTAAGAGGACGGGTTGAATGAACAAGGCTGTAGTGACTGTGCATGAGTCTGAGGTGGGTTGTTTGTCAGTTGGTGCAGTTCTTGAACATGGGTTGTGAGTTAGTTCAAATGGTATCCTTGTTTTATATCCTTATTGTCCTTTAAGTAATTTTGAGAAAAATGATACACAGTACCAGTAATTCTACAATTCTTCTCAGGCTGATCAAGATGTCTTCGGGTGGTATACTTGACCGCTTGCACCAGCGTTGGTGGGGTAAACCCATTCCCTGTGAAGCCCCTTCTCCCTACACAGAGCTGGGATTCTCGTAAGTGTGTTTGAGAGATGGGCTACATCTTTATATTTAATTACTTTAGTCATGGTTACAAGACGAGCCCATTGGTTTTCTCTACTGTCCACTCTGAGCCTCTCCAAGGCCTCTGCTGCCCCGCACTCCTCTCCAGGAGAGGGAGGAGGAAGCAGAGGCCTTGGGGGGGTAGGGGAAGGCTACAGGAGCTCCCAAGTGGCGGGACATCAAGAGGCCTCCCATGACCTCTGATGTCCTGCCACTCATGGAGGAGAGAACATAGGCCACAGGGGGGGGTGGCTCCAGGAGCTCCCATGCCTTCTGCTCTCCTCCCTCCCCACCTGTAGCCCCCATGGCCTCTGCTGCCCTTAACCATACAGGAAAGGGGGCTCCAGAGGCCACTGGAAGCTCCAGGAGGAATCTTCTTCCTTCTTGAGGTTATAGGTTATCCTGAGATGATTTTGAGGCTTAGTGTCCCTGCGGCCCGGTCCTCTACCAGACCTCTTTTTTGTTACATATCTCTGGGAAGCAGCCCGTAGCAGCTGTCTAACTCCCAGGTACCTATTTATTGCTAGATGAACAGGAGCATCAGGGTGAAAGAAACTCTGCCCATTTGTTTCCATCTCTGCTGGGGACTGAACCCCGGAACCTTAGGACAAAGAATCCCAAGTGCTGTCCACTCAGCTGATGGGAGGGACGGGGAAGGGGGCCCCCAGAAGTGAGAAACAGGGGGGGCTACTGCAGTCTTCGCTGTCCCCTGATTCTGGAGCCCCCATCCCCCATTGCGGAGAATCCTGAAGAAGACACCCCCATCTATGTTCCCCCCCCCCCTGTAACGAGGAGGTGGGGGGAAATAGCTCTCTCGTCCATTATCCGGCCCCTAGTTAACTATTGTAACGGGAGGGGGGGAGGATAGCTCTCTTTTGTCCATTATCCCACCCCTCAGTTAGCTATTCTAGACCTCCTCCAGAGACCCTACTGCAGCCTCTCCAATTCAACACCTTGTGACCTAGGTACATTTATTTGATTACCTAGGTATCACGAACACAAGGCATTGTAACTTGATCAGCTACTCGCGACTCTAGAGAACTCTAGAACAGTTCACTGCCATGAACGTATAAGAGAAACAAAAGGAAAGAGATGAATAATGAAGTAATTAGTGAGGATTTGGGGTGAGGGCGGGAGGGAGGAGTGGTTGGGAGGAGTAAGGAGGGTCGTCAGGTGAAAGGGACAGAGAGGGGGAGAGGCAGAGGGAGAGGAGAGGGAGTAGGAAGTGAGTAGGAGAGGTAGAGGTAGAAGGGTTGATGTAACGGGGGGTGGGGGAAATAGCTCTATCTTGTCCATTATTCCACCCCCCAGTTAACTAACGAGGCCGGGGGAAACAGCTCTCTCTAGTCCGTTATCCCGTCCTCAGTTAGCTAACTATTCTAGAGCACCTCCAGAGTTCCTAAGGCAACCTCTCTCGTTCAACACCTTGTAACCTAGGTATTTGACTACCTAGGTGCTAAGACTACAAGGCGCCGTAACTGGATCAGCTACCCGAAACTCTAGAGAACTCTAGAATACAGAATCATTGCCACAAACGTATAAGAGAAAACGAGAGGAAAGAAATGAATAGTGAAGTAATTAGTGAGGGTTTGGGGTGAGAGGTAGGGAGGTGGGAGGAGCGAGGAGGGTCATTAGTTGAAAGTGAGAGTTTAGAGAAGGGTGGAGGGAGAGGTGTAGATAGGTAGAAGTAGAAGAGTAGATAGTAGAAGTAGAAGAGTAGATAGTAGAAGACGAAATGCTGCCACCATCCATTCATGATCATTACATACAAGACAAGGAATGGAACTTGCCTGTATCACAAAATTCTCAAAAGATGTTATCATGAGTTCATTATTAGTATGTTCCCTCTGTACCATGTACTCCTTAAAATCAGGGAACCAATAATCCCCGAGGCTTTCTCACCTCAACTCTAAGCTCTAGGGAACAAAGTTAAACACAATTTAAATAATAAATTCATAATTATATTTCCCATGAAGTATCATAATTTAGCAATTCAATTAAAATGTTCCAGTTAATATGCAAAGTGAGTCATCATCCAAGAATTCGAGAACCCTACAACTTGACTGCCCCTCATCATCACACAACATATGTAAAACACGACAAGTCACCTTAATGTTCACTCACCGAGTACTGAGTCTAAGTTGAATAGAGAGGGGGGGGGGGGGTCTGTAGCTTGACAGAGACTGTCTCGCCCCTGCCGGCCGACAGCCTCCCAGGTAGGGAGCAGGTCTCTGCTCTCGTCTGCTGTTCTGTCTCTTAATGCTCTATGCTGGATAGCTCTCCGAGTTTATATTGGGGAACCTAGTAGCTAACTCCGCCCACAAATAGATAGCCTCCGGCACTACCAAGCCACTCCTTAAACGTCGGCTTGTTTGAAGGCTACCAGACTACAATTAAGAGCTTAGCGGAAGCAAGGTGAAATTCTCATGATCTGACCTCAGGTCACTTGAGGTCATTAACGGTTAGAGGTGTGAGATCTCAGGCAGACAACTGGCGCCTCTCAGATCCTTGTCTGTGACTCATGTACTCTATATATATTTTAAATAACCTAACCCAAACACTTTTACAGTGTTACATCTCCCCTTCTCCCCGAAAATAAAGTTTTTGCAACACTGCTAAAGCAAGCTAGCTGTGTGCGACAACTTTATTAACGAAAAGAATACATCCTAGCTAAACAAATATACATCATCCTACTCTAAAAAATGAAATATGTAGACAGACGTCCATTGTCTCTGGCTGGGCGCCGTCACTGCTTGGTCTTGTAGATAATCCTGTACCACATTTCTTCAACACAACTGCCTCCGTCGCTTCTCCGTCGTTAACGCACAACAACACTTGGTCAACCCGAAAGCCGTTACTACTTGAACTGAGCACAGGACCGTGGAATTCGGTTGTCCCAGCTGATCTGTAATTGGCCCTACGTCAGTCACCATGAGAGACGTATATTGGGGTTCTTCACAGCTATAGGGACTACAAGTTTCGAGACCTTCATATAGTTGCCAACAGTAGAAATCCCATCCTACTCTTCTTCCTCCCTGTTGCTCCAGCACGCCTCCTTCAGAGAGCTACTTCTGACAGCCACATCAAGTCCGCATGACACAGGAAGAATCACTCAACAGAGCAACATGCTTGCAGGAGGGGCGGCCAGTTAAGGCAAACGATCCTGTCTTGCAATTACGCTCCATGCAATGATGCTTACACCAGCAAGGGACACTAGGCATCGTGTCTCACTCAGCTTGTCTTATCTTCTTCTTTCTTCTCTCTTCTTTCTTCTATCTTCTTTCGTTTCTCTTCTTTCTTCTCTCTTCTTTCTTCTCTCTTCTTTCTTCTCTCTTCCTCCTCCCATGGGTCTTTGGCAAGCGACCTGGGGTCCATTGGGGTCCGTCCGTCCTGGGGTCCATCCTGGGTAGACCGATGTTGGTGGGACAGACTGGAGTCGTTGTTGTTCCTCTTCCATCTTTACTGGGTCGTCTGGGGTCGTCTGCCGAACGACCTGGGGTCCACTGGGTAGACCAATGTTGACCGACCGAGAGGGCTGCATCTTGGGGTCCCCTGGGGTGGTGGTGGTGGTGGAGCCATGACCTCCAGGTAGTGGGCTGGTCGTGGTGGTGGTGATAAACGCCCCTGAGTGTGGTACATAGCAGCCGTCTCCCTCTTTTGTATGTGCGTCTCTCCTCTCTTCTGGCTCCCACCTGTGGATGAACAGAAAGGCGACAATATCGTGCTCCCAAGATATTTGTGTGACCCTGTAGTTTGTATAGGGTTACACAGTCATATCATAACGCTCTCCTCCTGGCAACAACTACACTTCAATTTTTAATAATTCAATTAACTCTGAATGATATTGACTTGGTGGAACATAAAACAGTAACAGAGTAAAGTTAGAGAAGAGAGAATAAGGGCATCACTACTTTTAACTTGTCACGCACAAAAAAATCAATACTAATAGACAAACACTAGCCTCACTTAACTGTACCTTTCCTAATCTTAAGTACATAATTAACCGTTACTCCTACCCTTAACCTACAGCCACCTACGTGACCCAGAGTGTTTTCCTAGCTTCTCCGCCGGTCAACAACTCAAAACTGTTGCCACCCCTGTGACCAGACTATCTAACGTCGAGCGTCCCCAACGTGAAGTCTACTGACATACTAAGCCTCCCCCTAGCATGCTGTACAAGACCAGTACACCTCGGGTTATTGCGTTCAAATGGAGTAAAACAGTCGATCGCAATAATCTGAGCAGAACCACTACAAACTACTTAAAATCTATTTAAGAACTACACCTGCCACTCCCCACTGACCTGGAGACCAGCGGTGGCTGGGTGTCCCCGTGGGACATGCGAGGTCACCTGTCACACTCAGCTGACCTGCACTACCAACACCGCTAAGTTCCCAAATCGCCAAATCTTATTACTAACATAAGTCACTACACACGCAAGTTCTGGTGAACATTCCCTGAACACCACAAAACTCACAAAATCACTAAACCACAACACCAGAGAATCACCATCTCCTAACCTGAAAAAAGTTCGCTAACTCGCGAATAATAAACACCTGTCAAGATCTCCCTGATAGCGCCTGAGCGGCAAAAGACACGTGGGACTGAACAATGTTAAAAGAACACCAACTACCTACAACATTGTTCAACACCGCTGCCAACATTGTAACGGGGGGTGGGGGAAATAGCTCTATCTTGTCCATTATTCCACCCCCCAGTTAACTAACGAGGCCGGGGGAAACAGCTCTCTCTAGTCCGTTATCCCGTCCTCAGTTAGCTAACTATTCTAGAGCACCTCCAGAGTTCCTAAGGCAACCTCTCTCGTTCAACACCTTGTAACCTAGGTATTTGACTACCTAGGTGCTAAGACTACAAGGCGCCGTAACTGGATCAGCTACCCGAAACTCTAGAGAACTCTAGAATACAGAATCATTGCCACAAACGTATAAGAGAAAACGAGAGGAAAGAAATGAATAGTGAAGTAATTAGTGAGGGTTTGGGGTGAGAGGTAGGGAGGTGGGAGGAGCGAGGAGGGTCATTAGTTGAAAGTGAGAGTTTAGAGAAGGGTGGAGGGAGAGGTGTAGATAGGTAGAAGTAGAAGAGTAGATAGTAGAAGTAGAAGAGTAGATAGTAGAAGACGAAATGCTGCCACCATCCATTCATGATCATTACATACAAGACAAGGAATGGAACTTGCCTGTATCACAAAATTCTCAAAGGATGTTATCATGAGTTCATTATTAGTATGTTCCCTCTGTACCATGTACTCCTTAAAATCAGGGAACCAATAATCCCCGAGGCTTTCTCACCTCAACTCTAAGCTCTAGGGAACAAAGTTAAACACAATTTAAATAATAAATTCATAATTATATTTCCCATGAAGTATCATAATTTAGCAATTCAATTAAAATGTTCCAGTTAATATGCAAAGTGAGTCATCATCCAAGAATTCGAGAACCCTACAACTTGACTGCCCCTCATCATCACACAACATATGTAAAACACGACAAGTCACCTTAATGTTCACTCACCGAGTACTGAGTCTAAGTTGAATAGAGAGGGGGGGGGGGGGGTCTGTAGCTTGACAGAGACTGTCTCGCCCCTGCCGGCCGACAGCCTCCCAGGTAGGGAGCAGGTCTCTGCTCTCGTCTGCTGTTCTGTCTCTTAATGCTCTATGCTGGATAGCTCTCCGAGTTTATATTGGGGAACCTAGTAGCTAACTCCGCCCACAAATAGATAGCCTCCGGCACTACCAAGCCACTCCTTAAACGTCGGCTTGTTTGAAGGCTACCAGACTACAATTAAGAGCTTAGCGGAAGCAAGGTGAAATTCTCATGATCTGACCTCAGGTCACTTGAGGTCATTAACGGTTAGAGGTGTGAGATCTCAGGCAGACAACTGGCGCCTCTCAGATCCTTGTCTGTGACTCATGTACTCTATATATATTTTAAATAACCTAACCCAAACACTTTTACAGTGTTACATTGATAAGTATAAGTAGAAATCCATTCTACATCAATTCTAGTCCATTACATACAAGACAAGGAATGGAACTTGTCGTATTCTCAAAGATGTATAAAAAGGTCATTATTAGCATGTTTTATATGTATCTATGTAAGATCCTTTAAGTCCATAACTCAAGAGTACTCTACACTCTAGTCTGCATATTATATCAGAAATTCCAAGATCTCGGGAATACAATTAAAATCAAATTAAAAGTAAGTGAATCAAGTATTTATTTAGCATGATAAATATCAGAATTCAAGCAATCGAACTTGAGGTTCATTATATCCAGATAAACAATGTGAGCCACCACACAGAACTTTGAGAGTCACTACAGCTGTTTGCCCCTAGAGATCACACAACATCTTAGTACACGAAATAAGTCGCCTTTCAACTCACCAAGTGAGTTGGATAGCAGGGGGGGGGGGGCAGTTGGTAGGGTCTGCAGTTGACCGGCAGAGTCATCCTCGGTCCGGCCAACAGCCTAACTCGGCTGCTGTCTTCTGCCCGGCTCTGCTCCTGTTGTGCTGTTTCTATCTCCTCTCTCTCGAGTGCACAGTACCCTGGGTATATATTGGGGACCAACTAGCTAACTCCACCCACCAGTAGATAGCCCCAGGCACTCTACCAAGCCACACCTTAAACTGGCGGCTTGTTTGAAGGACCCCCCCCCACTCCCCGGATATCCGGCTGCAATTACAGTATGAGCTTAGCAGAAACCAGGTCAACTTCACACGACCTGACCTTGGTCACTTGGTGGTCATTAACTCTAAGAGGTGTGACTTTCTTAATTACTAGGGGCTGCCAACCTGGCACCTCTCAAACTTGTCTGTGACTCCTGTGCTATGTATATATTAAATACAAAACAACTTTATGGTATTACACCCCCCACTGTGGCCTCTGCTCCTGGAGACTCCCACCCCACACATTGTGGCCTCTATAACCTCCCTCCTGGAGCCCCCATGGCCTATGCTGTCCTTGCCCTCTTGGAGCCCCCTTTGGCTCCAAGACTGTTAAAAAAATGTTATATGTATCTTGCCCAGTTATTTTCTTAACTTTATAAGTTGCAGTTCCAAAAATTATGAATATTTAATTCATTTGATCCATTGGAGAATAATTTGTACAATTAATTTCACATCCAAAAGATTGCATGTAAGATTATTTTGCAGTAGCAGAATAAGTGTTGGTCATTTTTTTAGAGTTGTTTATAATGATTTGTTTGGCAGTCATAAGCAGTTTCTGTGAAGGATAAAGATATTACTGTACAGTGTTTCTGGGCTCAGAATGGTGAACCAAGAGGTATAAAATGGCTAATGGGTTTAGTTTGCCCACCAGTTTTCCTGATACTTTTATCAATAAATTTTTTTTGTTTGACTATTCTGTGTATTTTTAACATAAAGTAAAATTAATCATTTGTATTTAGAATATGAAAATATTGTGTCTCATGAAATTAGTGCAATGGGTATTTTTCAAAACTCTAATCTAGAGCTAACAATGCAATTCATTATGTAATCCTTTGTACTGTCATTTTTGTTCTTTCCTAAGCTTCTGAATGTTTTGTCCTTTTCAAGGACCAGTTTGATAAGCAAATGTGAACTTGATATGTTCACTGAGAATTTTACTTAAATAATGTAGTTTTCATAGTGAATAGCATTGCATTGTAGCCTTGGCTTAGGGCTACAAAATGAAACACGGACCTAATTTGTCTGAGAATGACTACCAGACCCAAATATGATGTAAACATTCGATGACCTCCCACCCTTCCTTCTCACCTATCTTTTGGTGAATCATAAAATTTATATGATGTAACTAATGTTTGTACGGTATGTATTTTCTACTGTCTTAAAATCATTTTGAATATCTTATCCAAAATGTGTCTAATTTTTCTCTTTTTCTTTTCAGTAATATCTTGACTGCCTTCATCTTACTGATTGCTGGAGGCATTTTATCAATACTATTATTGATGTTGGAACTGTGCTATAAACCTCGATCAGGCCAAGCCTTAATGTCTTCCAATGCTATACCTTCAACTCTCAAAACTAAAATCTCAGACTAATGAATAGAAAATCAAATATTAGTTGCAAGTCAAAGTTTTGAAAGTAAAATAAGTGACATTGATAAAAATGCAATGTGAAAAGGTTAAGACATGATTTTGGTTTCACAAGTTAGATTTACTCAGTTTACAGGTACTGTAACCAGGTTTGTTAAAATCAAACAAGCTCCATATTCAAAACTGATGAAGGCAGGAACAAACAGAAGTGGGTGCAAAAGAAACAGACGAGAAAAATTTTATCGAATTTTATAGTACAAGTTGTGCAAATATGAAAGATGGCCAGATATCTTCAATTGCTCAAACTGTGTAAGGAGCTTTGTTTTAAACCAAGGTTATGCACTATTGAGTAGCAACTATGCCATAGAAACAGCTTATTTCAAATGTCCATAACTGGTCTATAATCCTGTCTCTTCTACTGGGCTACCGAGTACACCTTGCATTATCAATCCTTAAATGACACTGGAGTTCAGATGCTCTTTCAATGCCAGTGTCATTGTAATATTAGTCTCAGTCAAGACAAAGTACAAGCCAATTTTCCTTATTCTTTGGAATCTTTTTGTAAGCCAAGGAACAATTAACCTCATTCAAATTGAGACAGCCAATGAGGAACAAGATGAATACTCAGTGAGCTCTTATTACCTAGTCTCCTAGCCACAGGGTAATATGATATAAAATGCTACTAATGTATATGCATACTGTATTCTTATTTACCACATTGTTTTAGCTTTAACAACTTTATTTAATGATTCAATATTTAATTAAGCGCAATTGCCATTTTGGAATCATGTAAGAGTTGGCTTGTCACAGCTGTTCTCCCCCCCCCCCTCCTTCCTCTCCATGGGGAGAACAACTTTCTTGATGAGGCAAGGGAGCTTTTGTGCACAACTCTCAAGCAATTGTGAATAGCTTCTGCTCCATTATTTTGTCTACTGTGCAATACCCCCAATAATGCAGGAATCTCTTGGGTTGTTGGACCAACGGGAGGGGCTGCCCTGTGTGAATTAATATAAGTAGCCAAGCTGGGGCATGAGGAAAATGCAATCTCCACATTTAGTGTGAGCTGACTGTTTGGATCAGTGGTCCCCTGTTGAAAATGGAAATACCACTAGGAATAAGGTATTAGCTACACCTGATCATGCTTAGATATACTCTCCTCATCAACTTTGCATCATCTGCAAAGCTAGAGAAGTACGAGCTCACTCCCTCTGTGAGGTCATTTACATGAATCAAAAACAGCAATGGTCCTAGGACAGAGCCCTGAGGAACACCACTTTCCACTCATCTCTAGCCTGATATAACCTCTGTTTACTGTATATCCCTTTGTTTTCTGCCTGTCAAATACCTTTGTACCCAGTCCAATGCCTTTCCTGCTATCCCTGCTTCTCTCTCCATCTTGTGTATTAGTCTTTTGTGAAAAACTGTCAAAAGCTTTTTTGCAGTCTATCTGTCCTTTTTTTCTTTTGTCTTATTTTGGTGATTGTCATAGAGAAAATTATGTTTAACTTGATTGACTTCTATCTGAAGCTGTGCTGTGCCTCTTATAGAACATTTGGAGAGTAAATTTTATAATTGTTATCTTGACTTTTTTCTAAAATCTTGCATGGAATGAATGTTAATGACACTGATCTATAGTTGAGTGCTTCATATTTGTCTCCTTTCTTGAATACTAGAACTACATTTGCCTTTTTCCAGATTCCCAGCAACTCTCCTGTATCCATTGTAATGTTGAATACAATAGTTAATGGGTAACAAGCTTCCTGCAGCTTTCTTTCAGTACCTGTGGTGATATCTGGTCTGGTCCTACTGCTTTTGTTACATCCAATTCCTCCAGGTATCTTTTTACCTTCAGTTCTATCTAGTGTTGTTTTTGATTATGTCATTCCTACTTGGATACCAATTTGGCTCTAATTTCAAGACCTCCTGGAAGCTCTTGTTGAATTCTTCACTTCCTTATCATTCTCCAAGGGTGTTCCTCCCTCTTCCCAAAGTCTAATCACATGATCTCGTATCATTTTTTTCCCTCCTTATATGGCTGTGCAACAGTTTAGGTTGCTTCTATGCTTTTGCCACTGTTATTCTCAAACATCTGCTCCTATTTGCCCTCCTGATTCTTTTGTACTCATTCCTGGCTCTTTTTAGTGCCTCCCTATTTGCATCTGTGCCTTTGACCCCTATACTCTTTCCATGCCTTTTCTGCCCTCTTTACACTGTTGAACCAGATTTGCAGTATTTTTTTTCAACTTCCCTCTTGACAGGTATGATCTGTTTAATTGCTTCTTTGCATTTCTGTGTTAAATGTTCCAGCATCTCATTTGTTGACTTTCCTTCAATTTAATTTTCCTTGAGCCACCACTGCATATAATACCTAACCCCCCTCCTGCATTTCCCTTGTTCCTTGTTCTTTTTCCAACTATCTCATTTATTCTACAATGTAATCAAATACGATAATGCAGTGGTCACTGGCTTCTAGTGGTACCTCGGACTTTAAGTTCTATACATTTTAATTTTGGGTAAACACCAAGTCAAGACAGCAATGGAGGCTGATCTACCAGGTGGTGATCTACCCAGTATGGTAGATGTGTGTGTGCCTATCAGCCCTCAAGAAGTATGGGACAAGACTGAGTGTGATAGAGGGCCTTGGAGCATTCAAGGCAGAGATAAGAAATATGAGACAATCTAGACAAGTGAATGTCAAAGATCAACCCCCTGAGAGCCTAGAATTCTCTATACACAAGATTTCCACAGAAGGAAAATTACGTTTCCTAGTAAAGGTCATACCACAAGTCTTTAGCAGTAGAGAACCCATGAAGCCATGATTGATATCCCAGGATGACACATTATCAAGCACAAGTTGGAGTCGGTGCTGTATGATAGAGAAATCATCACAGCAACAACAGATACCAGTGATGAGCCCTTGTACAAAAATGGCAAAATCTCTGGCCAGAGAACTTCATATTTCTTGTCACTGAACCAAAACTCACAAGTGACCAGGAAAAATCAGGGACACTCAATCTGACCAATATACTGTACTACACTAACTAGGACACTATTAATTAACGTGTAAGCTAATGTGTGACTGGTAGACTGAGAAGGTCTTCAAAACTAGATAAGCAAGGTCAACTTTGCTTAATAATCTGGCTCAGCTTGTCAAAACATCAAGTATCACTGTTAGATATGTAAGATAATGTGAGGTAATACATTTTTATTCAGTTAGCTGAATTAGGTATCGGTAAATTAGTGGTGTCGACGGTGCCACAGCAGAATGCAGTCTCTGGCAAAGTGAAACAAAACAAGGACCAAAAGGAGTCGGTATTATAAATGGGGTACCTGTAAGTATGGGATACTATGAAGAACAAATGGAATATGTAAGTACCTGTACAATCATCCTAGAAAATGCAGAAACAAAAATGATTCAAAATACCTGCCACTCAGATCACAACATAATTGAAGTTCTGACAAGCATGGGGAGTAGACCTGCACAACCAGTCCCAAATCTCGGGGAAGGAGAATTCAGCAAATTCAATTTTAATAATAGATTAACTGGATGTAAATAAACCAAGACCTCACAGAAATTAGCTGGGAAGAACAGCTAGAAAATGCAAACTTGAACCAGTACCTGGACAAAATAAACTCAGTAGCTCTAAAAATATTCTCAAACTGCATACCCCTACAAAAAATGAGGGAGAGATGCAGACTGGAATGGGAATGGTGTTCCCTTTATAGGCAAAGAAAACGAATTGCAGAACAACTTGAAAGTTGCACCCTAACTCAAGAATGATGGAGGTGGTTAAGTAGAGAAATGGAAACGATTGAACTAAAGCTACAAGAATCGTACAAAATCCAAGAGAGAGAGAGCAAAAGGCCATCAATGAAATAGAAATCCGAAATATTTTTTCTCCTATGCAAAATCAGGATAAAAACTATATCTACTATCGGGCCCCTGCAAAAGGGAAATGAAACTTTCACAGATGACAACAAAGAAATGAGCAAAATACTGAGGAATCAATATGATTGCATTTTCAGCAAGCACTAAACACACTAAAGATTGATAACCCAAATTAATTTTTCATGAATGTGATGCCAACATCAAGTTATATATCAGATGTCACCCAATCCCTACTGAATTTTGAAAGCCATAGACTGTATGCCTATGCACTCTGCACCAGGTCCTGACTCTTGGAACTCCATATTCATCAAGAACTGAAAAACCACTATCGCAGCCCTTGACATTGTTTGTAATCAAAGCCTAGATACTTGCGCTATCCCTAACATACTAAAAACAGCAGAGAAAGCACCACTCCATAAAGGAGGAAATAAGGCAGAGGCAAAACATTTGACTGATAGCACTAACATCACACACCATAAAAAATCTTTGAAAAACTGCTAAGTAAGAAAGATGATAAAATACATGGAATCACAGCATCTCCATAACCCTGGACAACATGGTTTCAGAACAGGGCACTCTTGCCTATCACAGTTTCTGGACCACTGTGACATGGCCTTAGATGCCATGGAAGACGAGCAAAACGCTGATGCAATTTACACAGATTTTGCAAAAGCCTTCGACAAATGTGACCATGGTGTTATTGCACACAAAATGCGTTCAAAAGGAATTATCGGAAAAATAGGCGGATGGATCTACAATTTCCTGACTAACAGAACCCAATGTGTAATGGTCAACAAAATAAAATCCAGACCATCAACCGTGAAGAGCTCATTTCCTCAGCATACTGTGCTTGCTTCAGTAATTTTTCTCCTCCTCATGTTAGACACAGACAAGGACACAATCTATAGTACTGTATCATCCTTTGCAGATGACTCTAGGATTTTTATGAGAGTAGACAACATAGAGGACACAGCAAACCTCCAATCAGAAGTAAATTATGTCTTTCAATGGGCTACAGAATATAATATGGTATTTAATGAAGATAAGTTCCAGTTTCTGCGCTATGGAAAATATAAAAACAGAAACCACGTACAAAATGCAGTCAAATCATAACATAGAACGAAAAAGCAATGTAAAGGATTTGGGTGTACTCATGTCGGAAGACTTTACCGTTAAAGGACACAATAAAGTAGCCATCACAACTGCAAGAAAAATGACAGGTTGGATAACAAGAACTTTTCAAATTAGAGATGCTATACCAATGATGATACTCTTCAAGACGCTAGTGCTTTCTAGAGTGGAATACAGTATTGTTGCACAATGACAACCCCTTTCAAAGTTGGAGAGATTGCTGACCTGGAGAATGTACAGAGAACCTTTACTGCTAGAATTCACTCAGTAAAACATCTAGACTATTGGGACCGACTAAAATGCCTGAATCTGTATTCTCTTGAGTATACGTAATAATTTACACATGGAAAATATTAGAGGGGGCTGGTCCCAAACCTGCACACACAAATAACACCACATGAGACCAGAAGGCATGGCAGGATGTGCAGAACACCACCGTTCCAAAGCACAGGTGCAATAAGTACCCTGAGAGAGAGAGAGCTCTATCAACATCAGAGGCCCGAAACTGTTCAACACACTTCCACTACACATAAGGGGCATAACTGACCGACCCCTCACAGTGTTCAAGAGAGAATATGATAAACACTTCCAAAGGATACCTGATCAACCAAACTGTGATTCATACGTCAGGCTGCGAGCAGCCGCGTCCAACAGCCTGGTTGATCAATCTAACAACGAGCAGGCCTGGTCGAGGACCGGGCTGCGGAAACGCTAAGCCCCGGAATCATCACAAGGTAACCGTAAGGTATGTAACACTGGGAATCTTTAATGCTCAAGTGTGAACAGACCACCAAGTCTGTTTATTTCCATGCTAGAAGGATTATCTCCAGTGCCTTCCAAATGCATTATATGGCTTTGCAAGAATGCTACAGGCCATGTAGCAACAACAGTATGTCTTGCTGCAGTGGGAGAATATTATGCCCATGAGAGTGGCAGAATAAGTAACTTAGAAGAAATGCGTTAAGTCTTTTTAGCTTGGTTATGAACACAGATTTCTACCAAATATATTTTTGCAATACATGTACAGTACACACTTTTTATGAAATTCAATATTTGTGCAAAAAGAGTAACTTATGCATTATGGATGCAGTGTAGTTCTACTGCACTGTAATTGAAAATAAGACAAATTACACAGCTGCATTTTTGTCATGATGTCCAAACAACAACATAAAGAGTATATCATATCAATAGCACCATATCAGTTATGGTAAACAGAGAAAAACTAATGTTGTGCCTTGTTTTTTATTTTTGTTAAATAATATAAATTTAGATCCCATAAAATACAGTTTGTTTCAGAAAATATATACAATTCTTTGATATACAAACCCAGCACTTTACCAAAACACTAATAAAATGAAGAAATTCATAATAGAATTTATTACTTAATGTAATGACATTTTATGGATGACAATAAAATATAAGATAAAACTAGCAATGAACTTGTCATAGTCTAGTACATCTGCTGTATTGTTAAAATTCTAAGGAATAAAAGGAAATCAATTCTACAGTTCTGAAAAATTCAGAGTTGGATGTAATGAGAAGCTCTTTTATGGACAGCTTCAGTAGCTTCCTTGTGCATTAGACTGGCACCACAGACACTACTACCAGGCCTAACAAACATCAGGATCAGAATCCGATGTGCTCGTAGAGACGAGGGGAAGCATGCGGGGTCAGAGATTGATCCAAAAGTGAGAAAAACTGCCTAGAAAGTAAAGTTCAAGCAAAGCAAAACCACAGATCTAGATCAGAAAAGTAAACCTAAACCAAAAACAATTAGTTTGTGCAATGATTGTTTACCTTCAACAATGTGCCAAAACGCCCAGCGTTGAATGTAATGAAATGCCGTTTTTCTGGGTGAGCCCCGGAGGCTCTCTGGAACTACTGTATTGGACTGAAATATGCTATATTAGTTTGGGGCTTCAGTTACTGGAGTTCTGCATACTGAAGACTACTTAGCAGAACATAGCCCCCTTAGAGAGGCGCAGGGAGCAATAGCCCTAGGAAAACCCCCCCTTGTATTTGAGGGTATTCCATCTGCCATCAACTGGGGATAGGCACCCAGAAAGGTAGGCATCTCAAAAACCCCACATGGTAGGAAATTGCAAAAAACTTAAGACCGAATGGAGAAACAGAACTCCCCAAAAGAAAACAAAGGAAACAAGCAAACGTCATTCATCGCCACTGCACAGCTTGTCCACACAGTCTTCCTCTCCCAGGGAGGAGAGGGGAGCCCTGGACCCTAGCGCCGGCTTCTCACACCTCAGTTCAGAGGCTGATCATCAAAAAAAAACCTCCAACCAGACGGCGGGTGGGTACAAGGGAGCCTCCGGGGTTCACCCAGAAAATGGCGTTTCATTACATTCCACTCTGGTTTTCTGTAGGGAGCCCCTTCGACTCCCTGGAGCTCCATAACCAAAGATAAGTAAAAAGGGGGACCAACCCGGGAGACGGCCTCACTGTGTACCTCAACCCAAAGACGAGACAACTGAATGCATCCTACGACCCAAGGCAACACAGGAACAGTCACCAAAATACGGGTGGCCAGGACCCTGTCTGACCTCCAAAACCCCCGTACACAAATATCAGCCTAAGACATGTTCCCAAACACAGCGGCCAGAGCACCAAACTTAAAAAAGTATGTGTACGAGGGTAGACCTCAGGCTGGCTAGACTTAAGAACATTGTGGACGACCTTAGAGACCGAGCTATGGAACAGGGAACGAGTGAAATTGGATCAACCCAAAGCATGTCCACGGCCACAGAAGCCGAGGTGCACAGGCAATGGCGCTGAGCCACAATTGGACACAACATAAGATGCACCCCCCGGCATGACTAACCAAGTATCAATAACCCAAGGGCCCCATTGGAAGCCCTTGGGTTATTGGGAAGAGCAGGAAGCTCACTGACCTGCCTTCCAGAGGTTACGCCAACAGAAACAAAGCCTTCTGAAGGTACTCATGAACCAAATTGGCCACCACAACCCGAGAAGAAAGAAAAGAGAGCACCCTGTCCAAGGATCAGGTCGGCTCAGGTGGCGCATGAGCAGGCTGGAGGCGAACAAAGCATAAGAAAACGTACGGAGGAGAAGGGGCAGAAGGAACATCCACACCAAATGCAAGCTGGAGCGGCTCCATCAAAGCAACACGATAAGAGGTGACAGTATTAGACATAAGATGACGGTCCTGAAAGAGCCAAGAAAGGACAAGACAACCCAAACAGAAATAGAAGAGAACCTACAAAGAGAGGAAAAGACAAAAAAATGCCAAGAGACTCCATACTGTTGCTCAGACGAAGACCGCAGGTGGGACACCTTCAATGAGGCCACCTGATCACCAAACAAGAGGTGATACACTTGCGTCAAAAGGACCACCTGATCACCAAACAAGAGATGATACACCTGCGTCAAAAGGACCACCTGATCACCAAACAAGAGGTGATACACCTGCGTCAAAAGGACCACTTCCACTTCTTCCCCCGCGAAGAGCGGGGAAATAGATCGAACAGACCCGAGCTGCTGGAAAAGGCGGAGTCATGGAAAACGCCTTGGGGTTCAGACACCGAACAAGGAAGAAAAGGAACTATCAGATGAAAGTCCCAAGCCATTACGTTTATATAGCACTTGGAAGGGGTCAGGATAAGGATTTGGGATGGGACGGGAGTAGCCGTGTCTGAAACCAAGGCTGGGCCAGCCACACGGGGGCCACAAGGACGACTGTCCCTCGGGAAGACTCCAACTGAGCCAGAACCCAAAGTACCAGCCAGACTGGGGGGAAGAAGTACAAGTAACCCCACCTCGACAGCACCGAAGTCGGGGAAGGGTGCCACATATATCGCGAGATGCTGGGACAAGTCCAACACGAAGAAATCCATCGTCAGGGGCCTGTACGTCCGGCAAAGCCACCTGAAGGAGTTGGCGTCGACCGTCCATTCTGTGGACAGGGAAATGAACCGTCAGGCTGTTTGCCAGGATGTTGGACACTCCCCAGAAGTGAACAGCACGGAGCGCTAAACCCCGAGAATCCAGCAGACGAGTCACCTGAAGCGACATGCCCCAAAGAGCAAAAGACCGAAGAGAACCTCTGCTGTCAAGACAAGGAACCACCAGAGTGGAGTCTGATCGAAGAGACCCGAACGACCCAAACCCACCACATCAAAAACCAAACCGCCGCAACCGCCCACACACTGTGCTATGAGCCTGAGGAAAGGATGGAGCCCACTGCCCCTGGTTGGCCTGGTGAGCACTGTTCACAAAGCCCCAGCCGAGAGACGAGGCATCCGTGAACACATTGAGCGAGGGATTGGGGAGGCGCCAAGGCACTGAATCCCAAAAAATCCGAAGAGGTAGCCGGTGATGTAGCAACTGATGCAAGGCCCACAGGCTTGAACCCAGCAGTCACGAGAGGGGCAAAAGAGACACCACCAAAGGAACCAGATGCTAGACCCGACATCTGGTCGGGTCTAGCACCGATGCTAGATGCTAGACCCGACCTGGCAGGTAAACCAGCACAGTGAAGTGCAGATTCCTGCACAACCAAGCGAGCAACCGCCAAGTGACCCGGGACCTCCTCAGGAATATCCGGAAGCGGGACTGCAGCCGCAGCAACACCACAGTGGGAAAACACACGGAAGTGATTTGAGAGTCCCAAACGAGGCCCAGCCAGGTCCAAACCTGGGACGCAACCAAATGGGAAGCAGGGAATGAAAGTTCTTGCTGCCCTCCCCCTCCCGGGGTGGGGAGGGGAGTGGAGGGCAGCGCAGACAAACAGTGGCGCTGAATGACATTGCTTATTTCCTTCATTTTCCTTTGGGAGTTCTGTTTTTCTATTCAGTGTTGGGTTTTTTTGCATTTCCTACCATGTGGGGGTTTGTTTTGAGATGCCTACCTTTCCGAGTGCCTAACCCCGGTCGATGGCAGATGACATACCCCAAATACAAGGGAGTTTTTCTAGGGTCATTGCTCCCTGCGCCCCTCTGAGGGGGCCATGTTCTAGCTAAAGGTTACCGGTAGGTAGAACTCCATTGACTGAAGCCCCAGACTAATATAGTGTATATCAGTCCAATAGCTCCAGGGAGCCGAAGGGGCTCCCCACAGAAACACTTAGTATGTAGAAGGTAAACAATCATTACACAATGAGCCACCAGGTGGCAGCTCAGGTTACCTGAGGGACCAGCCAACCAACACTCACTCACTCACATGCCTGGTACCAACACATGGAAAACCAGAGCCTAATGCATTGGGAAGCTATTGAGGGGCCAGTTCAGAAAGTACAGTACTCTGTTTGCCCTTCAGAAAGGCACAAGACACTATCCCTAAAGGTTTGATTATGTTTAACTTTTCTGTTTACAAATTTTGATACAAAAAATTATGTTCCTTTTACATAAAATTCAATCTAAATTGTCATGATTCATCAGAAACATTGAAAGGCATGCACAAGAATGTGTACAAGCAAGCACATAAAATCAACTCACAGGCACACATGAATATGCACAAGAGAGCCAAATGAAACCAAATAATGTATATTATACCCTCAGTTGTGAACTCTTTATAGTGCCACATTTACACTTGGCTCTCATCCTATGTTCACATGCATACAACAACTGTATGGTTGTATAATGAGTTATGTAAACATTTTATATAATTCACATATTTTGTAAGAATTAAACACTTAAAAAAATAAAAAAAATAAGTCATAAAACAAAACAAAAATTTGGGTGCTGTATTTATACTGAAACAAACACTATATGTACTGTACCAATACTGTATTTGTAAAAGTGCTTCTTTAGTACAAAAATACATTATACAACCCTTGCCACATACTTCCTTCTCCCTGGATGCTTTTTGTTAAGGTGTTTTAAATTGCTGGCATAATGGATTAGATAAAAAAAAAATGAAAAAATAGATGCACTGTACTTTCAATCTGGTCTGTATTGGTATCTAATAAGTATTCATTACAGCTATAAAATAAATACTATTACATCTGAACATCAAAACTATCTAAAGGAGATTTTGTACTCTTGACAAATCTTATATAACTGCATGTTTAAAAGAATGGTAGCCTACAAAACTAAAATTTGTCACTCATTGAGAATACTAATTCTTGAATTATGTAACATTAGTCAAACCTTACACACCATTAACAGCTGGCAGTCCTTTACATAATATTCAACATCTTCCATTTTCTTCAATTTCTAGATGTACAGAGTAGTATCTTAAAACAATAAATGCCTTTCCCCTTATAATGTTCTTATTTACACTGTGCAATTGTATATCAAATGTGCCAAATGAAGACTTATTATATAAATCTCATGTATTTCTAGGCTTACCATGTAATCTTTTTATGTGATCTTTTAGCCTTGATGACTGAGTAAATGCTTTATCACATGCATCACATTGATATGGTGTTTCACCTGTATGTCTTCTGTAATGAGTTGTTAAATGGGCCTTTTGAGTGAAAGTCACACAACACCGGTCACATTTATATGGCCGTTTTGCCAAGTGAGTTTGTAAATGTACTTTATAAGAATAAGCTCGTGTGAAATGCTTGTCACAATCTTTACAATAATTAGAATTACTACATTGCTTATCCTCAAATATTCTTGACTTAGTTTCCTCCTCCTCTGAACTTGTACTCCTAACTTCACTGGGCTTTATACTGTCACTGCCCTCTAAATTTTCCTCCACCTTCACTGCAACAAGTTCTTCAGACTGGAGTGCATGATTAAATTTAATATTTTTTGTACCCTTAAGTTTGCTATTATTTTTAGAATTTGAATCACCAGTCACTAAAGAACTCTTTTTAGTGAACTCTATGTCAAAGTTAGGAAATTGTGTTTGCTTTATTTTGGTTATATCTAAAGAAACTTCTTGTTTGAGCACATTATTTGATGAATCACTAAGTGCATTATGTTGTGATAAATTTTTTAATCCTTTACACCACATTCCAATATGGTGTTTCAGCTTTGATAATCGATTAAAAGTCATGACACAGGCCTCACATTTATACACTGCTTGTGATTTTTGTTCATCTCCAGGGTTCTTTTGTGAATCTCTCTCGAACTCTTTACCAATTGATCCACCTGGAGCTTCCATTTCATGCTTTCTCTCTGCTACTTGCAAAGTTTCACTATTAGCTGTATTTTTCTCAGCACCCATTTCTTCGAGTGACTTTATGGTAACTTTGCCTACAGATTCTCTTAAATGGTTTTTGCATCGCTTCCCTGTAATTCCTTTTCTTTCATATGTCTGTAATTTTTCTTGCTTAATGTTTCCTTTACTTTCTTCTATGTTGTTGTTTATATGTCTTTTGTTATGCTTCACTTTATCTTCCTCAATGTTATCATCACTGAACTGCTCCTCTTTAATGTTTTCTAATCCAATATTATACTCCTTATATCTTTCATCTGCTTTACCATGCTTCACTCTCTGATGAAACCGTAAAGCAGATGCCCTTCTGAACAGTGCCCCACAATCTCCACAAACCTGTGACATATTTTCGTGTTGTTTCAAGTGGTTCTTATGCTCAGTAATGTTTTTAAATGTTATATTACAATATTTGCATGTAAATTCTTCATCACTATACATAGGACTGGATTCTGTTTGCTTTTTTGTCTCCTTCTCATTTCTACTTGTGCACAAATTTTTATTCCCATTCAACTCACATTTGCTCTCACTCTCACCAAATAAAATTTCAGGTTCATTTATATCTGTTCTTTTATAACTCTCTTTTACGACACTGCAAATTTTTTGGTGTCTGACTAATTGAACACGACGAATATAACAAGTTCCACATGCACACCGATATTTCTTGATAGATTTTGTGTTAACATTTTTTGTTTCACGGCACTTTATTATATGATTGTCATATCTATAAGACTGTGTAAAAGAAGTTCCACATAGCTCACATACAGACTTTTCCCTTGAATGGCGAAGTTGATGAGAGTGCATGTGAGCCTTTTGTCTAAAAGTTTCTCCACAGAGATTGCAAGTGTAAGGACGCTCTCCTGTATGACATCGCAAGTGAGACCTGAAGTAGTTTATGGTGTATGATTGTTTACATATATCACAAGTTTTTGTCTTATTTGAACTGCTGCCATCATTTAATTTTTTATTTTTACACTGACTTGAATTAATTTCTCCTTCTTGCAAGTGTTGCTCAGAATCACCGGACTGATTTTCAAGCTTTAAAGATATCAGGTCATTCCATCCACTTGGTAAAAGTTTATCATTTCCCATAACTACCATTATAGCTTTATCATTGTGCAAGTTTCTTATGTGGCGTGTTACAGCAGATCGCTGGGAAAAGCATAATCCACACGCACCACATTTATAAGGCTTCAAGCCAGTGTGCCTACTCATATGATCTTTTAGATGTGTTATTTGTTTGAAAGCTCGAGGACAATAGTTGCATTCGTATGGCCTTTCACCAGTATGCATTCTCATATGACTCTGATAATTAGATGACTGATAGAAAGGCCTATCACACACCTTACATTGCCAAATTTTCCTTCCAGTATTGTCAATAGAAGTATAATGAAACTTAACTTTGCTGAATTCTTTTACAGATTCTGTTGAGTCTTGCCATTCAGGCTCTAGTATATTAAGAAGCTCTTTATCTTTATCTACAGTAAGCAAAACTTCACATTTAATCTCTGTGCTGGATACATTATCTTTATTTGAATGTTCTTCTCTGCTGGATACATTATTTTTATTTGAATGTTCCTCTGTGCTGGATACATTATCTTCATTTGAATGTTCTTCTCTGCTGGATACATTATCTTTATTTGAATGTTCCTCTGTGCTGGATATATTATCATTATTTGACTGTTCCTCTGTGCTGGATACATAATCTTTATTTGAATGTTTCTCTGTGTCCTTGCTACAGCTTTCCATGCCTTTGATTTCCATTGCTTCAGCTTTAATGTGCATATCATCTACATGTGTTACTGGCATTACCTCACACTTTACACAGCCATCTGCATCAATGACATGTATAACCTCTTGTTTTACTTGACAATCATTTACCTCAGTTATATCTATAGTTTCTTCTTTCACTTTAACACCATCAGTTATTTCACTTTGAATATTCTTAATAGAATGGTTAATAACAACAAAGTCCTTTTCTTCTCCTATTTTAACATTAATACATACATCTGACATTCCACACTCTGTCAAGCCCTTCTTATGTTGCACAATACTATGATTTTCCAACATAGAAAGATTTAGGAAGCCATGTCCACATATCTCACAAATAAATTTGTTATCTACATGACAATGACTATGCTTTATCATACTGCTCTTTTGTTTGTAACAAACCCCACAAATTTTACACCGATATGGTTGGGGTTTTAAATGACCTCTCATGTGATCTATCTTGAAACATTCATTAATGAAAGTCTTTTTGCAGATTTTACAATAAAAATTTCTTACTTTGTGCTCTACCAATGGCTTTTCTTTTTTCTTTACAATATTTCTACCCTCTACATGAATAGTTCTTTTATGAGAATTTAACCTTGAAGACTGGGTAAAGGTAGCATTGCAGACATTACAAACATATGGCCTTTCTCCAGTATGAATCCTTATATGGGATCGAAGATGTGAAATCTGTTTAAAACCCATACCACAGAAGTCACAAAAATATGGCCTTTCTCCAGAATGCGTTCGCATGTGAGTGATATAATTTGATGATGTTTTACAAGACTTTCCACATTGTAGACAATCATACACCATTCGGCTCTTCACTTTCTTTTCTTTTAGTTTCTTGTCTTTTGTACGTGTCTTAGCAGATACTGTTCTTTCATAGTCACATTTCTGCATCTTTTGATTTTTTTGATTTATATCATCTATAAAGAATTCTGTTTCTTGAGCTTTTCTTTTAATTTCTGGCTCCATTACAGTAGAGTGTAATATTTGAGAGCTGTAAAATTGTGCACCCTGAGGAGGATTCAATATGGGATTCTCCTTCCCTTCTTCTATCACGTAAGTTACTTCTGTTAGATGTTCCAGCTCATCATTCCACAACAGAAGACTTGTGCCATCAGAATAAATTTCCTCTCGTACAACACGTGGATACCTAGGCATTTCATTGTTCAGCTCCTCTGGTTCTTCTACTGGAAAGGTGTCTGTACTATCATAATTATGAACAATATCACCACCACCACCATCATCACCATTATGCTCCCCTTCTATCTGAATTGGATGATTGTCATCTTCTACATTTGTGACTTCATGTATGTCTACTGTATAAGCACAAACATCATTTCCAGGAAGGTCTTGTGCCACATTAGAGTAGGGGTCATTACTAATACAGTTGTTGGAGGCTGTATGTGAGAATACTTTTGAAGAATTGCATTCTATAGTGTTCTCACTTGTGGGTACATCTATGGTCACATCTGTTATTGATTCTTGTGAATTAACTGATGTCCTAATGATATCACAATTGTGCATCGAGTCTGCCAAATATGTGATTTCTTTATCTTTTAGAGATTCTGGTAAAACTATGAAAAATCCCTTGCCATCTTCATCTTGAGTTTCTAGGACAGTTCCACTCTCTAATGCTGCTCGTACATGATCAGGATGAACAACATTGAAATCTTTGGTTACATTTTTATCATATAAATTAGATGCTAAACTTTCTTTTAATTTATCTTGGGATCTACCCTCTTCAGAACTGTGCACAACATTAATCTTTCTGTGTATAGTGTCATCAAACACTGAAGAGATGTGAGAGATATTGGCAGCATCTATACTTGGCTGACTGTACTTAACATTTTTCAATGATGCCTGCTCTTCAGATAAAACTGCAGTGCTGCCTGTATGTTCTGTAAATTCATAAATTCTGTCATTGTGTTCTAAGCTCAAAGCAGAAGTTGATATATTTTCTACTTTATCCCCAGCTCTGGGCATAATCTCTGAAAGTGGTGAATACTGATTTT
The DNA here is from genome assembly GCF_040958095.1 of Procambarus clarkii. NCBI lineage: Eukaryota > Metazoa > Arthropoda > Malacostraca > Decapoda > Cambaridae > Procambarus > Procambarus clarkii. The sequence continues at coordinate 25,145,491 of NC_091215.1, read as the reverse complement.
CTATATCAGCAACTTCTCTAAATCCTTTAGATGGTTTGTCTTTTAATGGCTCATTTACTGACTTTGAAGGTGTGGATTTTGGAGCTTCATTTTTTGTCTTTGATAATGAAGATTTTAATTTATTATTTTCTGCTTTAAATAGTACACATTTTGCACCCTCATCTTCTGCCTTAGATGGTGCAGATTCTATAGCGTTATCTAAAGTTTTAAATGTTGCAGATGTATCTTCATTAATCTCATTACATGATGTGCTTTTTAAAGTCTCATTTGCTGCATTAAAGAGTGAGAATTTTAACTCTTCAGTTGCTTCCTTAGATGGTGTAGATTTTGAAGCCTCATTTGCAGCCTTTGATGATGAGGATTCTATAGCCTCCTTTGTTGTTTTACATACTAAAGATTTTATAGTCACAGGTGGTATTTTAGATGTGAATTTTAAAGGGTTGTTCTCTGTCTTAGATGGTGAGGATTTTACAGTCACATCTGTGGCTTTATATGCTGGGGATTTTAAAGCCTTATCAGGTGCTGTAGGTTGCATGGATTTTAAAGCCTCATTTGATATCTCAGATGGAGAGGAATTTAAAGCCTCTTTTGCCATCTTAGATGGTGGTGATTTTAGTGCTACATTTGTCATTTCCGATAGTGTGGATTTATAAGTCTGATTTTCTGATTTATTATACACATAGAGATACTCCTGATTATTAGTGTGAACTTTACGATGCAGAACTAAACCATTCATACGTGTGAACTGTTTTCCACATTCCTCACATTCAAATGGTCCTAGGTTGATATGGACCCCTCTATGCTTTTGCAAGGTAACCTTTTCTCGAAAGCACACACCACATTTCTCACATTTATAACGCCTTTCTCCAGTATGTATCATTGTATGAAGCTTTAACCGACTTAAATGTGAAAATGTTTGGCCACATTTTTCACACTGATAGGGCTTCTCACCAGTATGGGTTCTCATGTGCATTTTTAGATGCATCTTTTCATATGTGGAATGATTACATATGTTGCAAGAATATGGTTTTATTCCAGAATGTTTTTTTCTGTGTAAATTTAAAGATGACTTCTGAACAAACCTAGATCCACATTCCTCACATTCAAAGGGACGTTCTCCTGTGTGTGTTCGTTGATGATCAATTAAATGATGCTTCTGCCTAAATGCCCTTTGGCATACCATACACTTGTGAGGTTTTTCCCCTGAGTGTGTCAACATGTGTTTCTTAAAGTTAGTAGAAGATTGCGATATCAAATTACACTTCTCACAGGGATATATTTTCTGCATTTTTCTCTTTATTTTTACCTTGGCTTCAATAGCTACTGCAATGTCCTTAGACACCATATTACCATATAAAGAACTTGATGATACCTCAACCTTTTCTTTCGCTTTAAACTCTTCATCCAGATTATATTTCCTTGGTAAGGCATGCACCTTAGAGTCATTCTTGTGGATAATTATCTCATTATTGACTGTGTCTTCCATTGCCATAAATCTTTAGTTTATCTTTAGTTAACACAAAAAACTAATATTTGTTTCAACTCACTTTGATGGGTTCAGGTTCCTGATGTTACAGTACAGTAGATTAAAATTTTCTGGGGTATGTCATTCCATCTCCTTATACCAGAGCAAAATCTGAAATATTTTTATCATTAATATCTTGAAACTATGTCATACTACTTGTATTTTGACCAATTTTGATTGATACTATAGAGAATGATACTGATATTGATATTAAATATTTTGTCAAATGTGAGAACCATATCCACCTCACAAAAAAATATCAAGGTATCAACTAAAATTTTACCAATACTGTTAAAATAGACTGATTCTGATACATTGTTACACCTCCAAGTGTTGGCAAGTTTGTATTAACCCATTTACTGTGGCACCTGAGTTTTAGCCCTGTTCCCATCTATGGTCAATATGGGGCTAAAAAACAAATATTTTATATATTAACCAAACTACACACTAGAAATTGAAGAGACGACGACATTTTGGTCCGTCCTGGACCATTATCAAGTCGATTGTGATGAGACGAGGGAGGCAAGGGCTATTTAAGTTAGGCAAGAGAGAGAGTGGTGAGGAGATGGAAATCTTAAGAGGAAGATAAGAGCAAGGCAAAGGGTATGAAAGGTAAGGTGTAATAATAGGAGTAAGAAAGGGAATGTAAGAGAAACAAGAGAAAGAAAAAAAGAAAGAGGGAAAAGGAAGGGTAGGCTTATGTTAGGTCACATTTGTTAGAAAGTTTAGAACATTTGAGTATGTACTGTGAAAGGGAAGAGTCAACAGCAACAAAGTCAGGACTCTGGTTCATGTTGGGTAGGTTGTAAATCAGAGCCGATTTGACAGAACAGCATCTGTGTAGAGTAGAGGCAGGAAAGATTATTTAAGAGGAAGACCAATCAAGAGGATGATTATAATCCCTAACATGGCAGAAGAGAGCATTGTTTGTGTCAGCAGACACAATCAGCATTGCTTCCAATGCTGCTGGTGTCTACTCTATTTCCTGTTTGTCTTGTCCTCTCCAATACTTTGGTGAAAATGGCCATACACTAAATGACAGACTTAAGGAACACAAAAGAAGATGCTCTCTTCCCTTTCACAGTAAATACTCAAATATTCTAAACTTTCTAACAAACGTTACCTAACATAAGCCTACCCTTCCTCTTTCTTTCTTTTTTCTTTCTCTTGTTTCTCTTACATTGCCATTCTTACTCCTATTATTACACCCTACCTTCCATACCCTTTGCCTTGCTCTTATCTTCCTCTAAGATTTCCATCTCATAATCTCTCTTTTGCCTAACTTAAACAGCCCTTGCCTCCCTCGTCTCATCACAATTGACCTGATAATGGTCCAGGATGGACTGAAACATCATGTCTTCAATTTCTAGTGTGTGGTTTGGTCAACATTTTTCAGCCACATTATTGTGACTCTTCATCTGCAAATATTTTATATTTACATTAATTAAGTTTTTATAAGACCTGATCTTTCCAGATGTGCCATTAACAAAATTAAATCATATTAACAAACACCAGCTGTTGAATGTTGTGAAACACCCATTTCCAGTGTGCTGTCGGTAGCCCCTAGTAGTTTGCACTCTGGTGGAATCAAACCCTAGAAAGTGCTTCAGACCTCTTTAACCCATGCTGATTTACCAGGAAAAGAATCTGACTCTTTCTACAAATCAAAAGGGATCAGAGATCAAACCAAAACCAAACACAAAAATCCTCCCCCAAAATAGGTGGAACAAAACAATCTATTGTCTGTGGCCTAATTGCCTAAAGACAGATAAATTTTGTGACAAAGCATTTGAATGATTATTGCCATTGGTGAATGATACTAACATTGATGTGCCTGACCCCCACTAGATTGCAGCCCAGGTCACTTGGGTCACAGCCAGCCTACCACCTCACTTACAAGCTGCTAGCAGTGAGCCCAGAACACCCCATGGAGAAGAAAAGATCAGGCAGGAATTCTAATGTCCTGTCCCATGAAGCCCGTAAGTTAGGAACTGAGAGTACAATAGCTCCTGGAAATCAACAAGTATCAATAAACATGATAAATCATGATTGTTGATACTTGATGACTTTAATTTAAAATCGATAAACTGGGAAGATTATGAAGCAAGAACAGAGAATTTTTGGACTGGCAGATTCATAAACCTCATCCTGGAATCTTTCATTTATCAACGTGTAAAAAAGCCCACAAGAATGAGAGAAAGTGATGCTCCATCATTGCAGGATTTGATATTTAGAAAGAAAGAAAGAAGAGATATTTGACATTCAGTACCTTCCTCCTTTGGGAACTATGTCCTTTTGAAGAAATTAGATATGCTATGCGATATAATCTAAAAGAGAATGGTGACATTTAAATAGTAGACAAACTTAATTTTAAGAGAGGACATTATGGGCATGGGTAAAATATAGGAAGAGACCAAACCCTCAAACATAGCAGCACTATAAACATGCAAGAAACAAATACACAGCAGTGAGGAGAGAGGCAGAAAGGGATAGCGGACAATTGTTAAGCAGATACAGGCTTTTTCTATAAATTCATTAAAAGCAAGCTACATGTAAAGGATAAAATCCAGAGATTGAGAATCGGAAACAGGTTCACTAAGAATAAAAAAGAAATGTGTGAAACACTAAATGAACAGTTCCACAGTGTCTTTGTGCAAAATGAGCTTTTCAAAGAGCCAGACACAATGCCAATTCCAGAAAACACCATAGAGTACACAGAGATGTCTCAAGATGAAGCAAAAAATTTTCTCATGGGGCTAGGAAGAAATCTGTTGCACAGTACAGAACACTTGCCTTTTTCATCTGCTCATACTTCTTGAGCTCTATGTTAGTAGAGGCAAGTAAAAGATGATGACCTATTGCATAATAGTTTCAGGCTGACATAATCTGGCACCATTTCTCTACATTGAGTGATTCAAGGAAGTGGTGCACTTCATCATGTTAAATAATAAATGCTCATAATTGTGTTCTAGTATTGCTATCATTCGTTTCTGAACAATATTACACAATTTAAATTTAATACTGAACTGTACATTGTTCTTTTTCAAGATAAAATTAACAATAAAATTATTCAACCCATCCTCCTGCTTAGATAGTATTTTTTGTAAGTCGTGGACCATTGTTCACATATAGACGTACAATAATGGACAATTAGATATTTAGTAGAATTCGGTACTATTCGCTTTATAGAATCTGAAAACAAAATAAAGCTAAAAACCAAACTTAATGTTCCTTAGCCTGGTGTAGCATATATATATGTATAGTACTATAATAGGCCCTCATGTATTAGACCAAGGAAGGTTAAGTTAGGTTAGGTTTTCTTTATAACATAAATACAAAAAAATTTCCCATTTGTCCAAATTCAAGAGTACCAATTTCTACTTTCATATTGATATCAGTAGATGTACGATGGTCTTCATCGTTACCATAAGTACTATATAAACAAAAGGATGGGCTCAATTATTCAACTTACATTTTAAAGAAGCAGACCATATTACCCACTTGATGTTTTATTTATGCAGCTTTCCAGTTGTTCCTAACACATTGGCTAGGTCTCCTACCACCTCTCTTCAAACTTCTCAGGTGGACTTGCAATGGAAACCCAAGAATCCAGGTCTGAAAAATCCTCAATTAGTACAGGTTTATTCAATTTTATTCTATTGATAAAATGGCTATAGTGTTACATTTTTGTGAAGATATTATATCAGCTTGAGAATGCACAAGATTATGATTGTCTCTGGTGAGGCTCATTTACCCTTTACATATTTATGTCTAAATTTAAAATCTATGCCTCACAAATGAAATAAATAGGGCTCCCTATGCAAGTAAATGAGTTATACTTTTAAATTAATTTAACTCAATGTTCACTGTTAACACTCATCATCACACCATTCAACCTCCATATGCACGACAAGTCCAACTGTACAATTGCAGGTCCTACCTGATGCCTCCCTCATCCAAGAGGCCTACAGAGATATGCAGTCAATCATTGAGAGTACTGTGGTGTGACCTGCACCTGTAACCCTTAACCCAGCCTGGTGTTTCTGTATTCCCACAATCATGGACCATCATCTCCCTTTCAACACTTTCATTTAACTGACTAAAAAAAAGGTCCTAACGTCCTGCTCCTAAGGCTAAAAAATCCAGCACTGAATGTAATGAAAAGCTTCTTTCTGGTAGGGACTAGGTAGCTCCCCCCATATTCAATCACATCAGCCTTACCTGGAGGGGGTCTTGGCAGTTCTTCTTCTCTCCAAGCCTGGCCCCACCATGATACCTTGGTCTAACAGGCTGTTGCTTGCATCACTCACACGCCCATATATCCACTACAACCTAGTTGGTCTAGCACTTCTTGCAAGCAACATTATCTAACTCAGCCTGGCCTAACCCTAACATTATTATTATTATTTGTTATACAGTATATACAAGTTCTTACATTCTTGTAAAGCCACTAGCACGCATAGCATTTTGGACAGGTCTTTAATCTTAATTTTCCCCAGAATACGACCCACCAAATTGCTTAACAACCAGGTACCCATTCATTGCTGGGTGAACAAAGGCTACAGTTAAGCACTGGCGCCTGATCAATCCTCCCCGGCCAGGATATGAACCCAGGCCAAATCACTCGCAAAGAGCTGGTTGAGCGCCTTACCACTGTGCCACAGGGACTGTGGCGCTTATCTAACCCAGCCTAGCCTAGCCTAACTTCAGTATTATCTAACTCAGCTTAACCTAGCCTAACTTCAGTATTAGCTAACCCAGCCTAGCCTAATGATAACATTATCCAACCCAGATTAGCATAATTTCACAATTAGGAAACAAGATTTGTGAAAACGAGGAGACCTGCATTCTACCAGTGAGCAAATGATTGTGCACGAAATTACCTAACTTCCTCCCGTATATTTTGCAGACAAAACTGCACTGACCAACAGCAGTTCGAGCCACTTACCATTCATTACATAATCACTAATGATTCATCATTACTTAATGTCGGCATCTATACAGCTTCATCACGCTTTGCCAATTATCCCCGCATTTATAGATCAATACGCAATAATTACAAGATGAGACACTGCGCCATGTTTACACTGTCCCATATTATCATAACAAAGTTAAGCAGAGAGAACACTGACGGCCGCACCGGGAGACGCGACTCGCCAGTAACTGCTGCACGCCACATAGTTTAGTACTCACACCATAGATGGCAGGATACATTCGCGCCATTATTTGGTCTTTATTATATTAATAATGTACTTGACCTAGTTATCTATCTAGTGACCACGACGGGGTTAGGAAATTATTATTATACTATATAATATTAGTGGCCATCAAGTAAATTCCTGGAAAAATAAATAAATAAATAAATAAACATACACAAGAAAACTTAGACACGACCCTGCAGGTAGACTCGAACCCAGAGAGCACAGTTGTTCACACAACTGGTATAACTCCTATGTAACCCTTTACACTACCGCCCACAAGATGGGTATGGGGTGCATAATAAATGAACTAAACTACCTGGTATAACTAGTATGCGCTAACCGATTACACCAACTCAGACGCTTCAAAAGGAATGGAAATTTTGGAGTATTTCCCCATCTCCACTCCCCGAGGGCACCAGAGAGGTGTACGGTCACAATACGTTTTTCATCAAGCCACAGCCTTATAGGGTGAACTCCATATATAACTACTCCCTAAACTTCCTTTATAGGGAGTTCTATAAGTTCTCCGCAGTTCTCCTGTGCGTACTAGTGGCTTTACAAGATTGTAAATTACCATGCTATGTATTCTCACAAACCCAATGTACCTTCTTGTATATAAATAAATAAATAAATAAATATATATATATATATATATATATATATATATATATATATATATATATATATATATATATATATATATATATATATATTAGTATATTTTGGTAGCAGTCTTTCCTGTAGACATATTTTATTAAATATGACCGAAAAAGTAAGATTAATAATTCTAACACGAATTTTCTCAATCTTTCGTACATTATGCTTCACTGTTGGAGGTAAATCAAAAATCACTTCTCCAAAATTCATTTTTATTTCTAGTCTGACGCGACACGGGCGCGTTTCGTAAAACTTATTACATTTTCAAAGACTTCACAAATACACAACTGATTAGAACTTGCGTTTCCCTGATTTTATATCTACATTTGAGTGAGGTGGGAAGGGTGATGTGGCATTACATTTGAGTAAGGTGGGAAGGATGATGTGGCATTAGAGGATATTAATAGGGTATTAAAAGTATCAACACAAGACAGAACACGAAACAGTGGATATTGAATAGAAGTGTTTGTAGAAAGCCTATTGGTCCATATTTCTTGATGCTTCTATATTGGAGCGGAGTCTTGAGGTGGGTAGAATATAGTTGTGCAATAATTGGCTGTTGATTGCTGGTGTTGACTTCTTGATGTGTAGTGCCTCGCAAACGTCGAGCCGCCTGCTATCGCTGTATCTATCGATGATTTCTGTGTTGTTTACTAGGATTTCTCTGGCGATGGTTTGGTTATGGGAAGAGATTATATGTTCCTTAATGGAGCCCTGTTGTTTATGCATCGTTAAACGCCTAGAAAGAGATGTTGTTGTCTTGCCTATATACTGGGTTTTTTGGAGCTTACAGTCCCCAAGTGGGCATTTGAAGGCATAGACGACGTTAGTCTCTTTTAAAGCGTTCTGTTTCGTGTCTGGAGAGTTTCTCATGAGTAGGCTGGCCGTTTTTCTGGTTTTATAGTAAATCGTCAGTTGTATCCTCTGATTTTTGTCTGTAGGGATAACGTTTCTATTAACAATATCTTTCAGGACCCTTTCCTCTGTTTTATGAGCTGTGGAAAAGAAGTTCCTGTAAAATAGTCTAATAGGGGGTATAGGTGTTGTGTTAGTTGTCTCTTCGGAGGTTGCATGGCTTTTCACTTTCCGTCTTATGATGTCTTCGATGAAACCATTGGAGAAGCCGTTATTGACTAGAACCTGCCTTACCCTACAGAGTTCTTCGTCGACTTGCTTCCATTCTGAGCTGTGGCTGAGAGCACGGTCGACGTATGCGTTAACAACACTCCTCTTGTACCTGTCGGGGCAGTCGCTGTTGGCATTTAGGCACATTCCTATGTTTGTTTCCTTTGTGTAGACTGCAGTGTGGAAACCTCCGCCCTTTTCCATGACTGTTACATCTAGAAAAGGCAGCTTCCCATCCTTTTCCGTCTCGTAAGTGAAACGCAGCACGGAACTCTGCTCAAATGCCTCCTTCAGCTCCTGCAGATGTCTGACATCAGGTACCTGTGTAAAAATGTCGTCAACATACCTGCAGTATATGGCCGGTTTCAAGTTCATGTCGACTAAGACTTTTTGCTCGATGGTACCCATGTAGAAGTTTGCAAACAGGACACCTAGGGGAGAACCCATAGCGACCCCATCTACTTGCTTATACATGTGCCCATCCGGGCTCAAGAAGGGTGCCTCTTTAGTACAAGCTTGGAGTAGTTTCCTCAGAATACTTTCTGGCATGTCAAGAGGAGTACAGGCTGGATCACGATACACTCTGTCGGCTATCATTCCGATTGTCTCGTCCACAGGTACGTTGGTAAACAGCGATTCTACGTCCAACGAGGCTCTTATCCCTGTGGCCCGTGCGCCCCGCAGTAAGTCCACAAATTCCTTTGGAGACTTCAGGCTGAAGGCGCAAGGAACATAAGGAGTCAGCAGGCCGTTGAGTCGCTTCGCCAATCTGTACGTGGGTGTGGGTATCTGGCTAATGATTGGCCGAAGTGGGTTTCCAGGCTTGTGCGTCTTGACATTTCCATACGCATATCCAGGTTTATATTCCCCAATGATCTTTGGCAGGTGGAGTCCGGATTTCTTGGCGTTCACAGTTTCGATCAGTTTGTTGACCTTTGCTTTTAATTCGGCTGTAGTGTCCTTCGTTACCCTTTGGAACTTAGTTTGGTCAGAGTATAGATATAGAAGCAATATAGAATCCAATATAGAAGCATCAAGAAATATGGACCAATAGGCTTTCTACAAACACTTCTATTCAATATCCACTGTTTCGTGTTCTGTCTTGTGTTGATACTTTTAATACCCTATTAATATCCTCTAATGCCACATCATCCTTCCCACCTTACTCAAATGTAATGCCACATCACCCTTCCCACCTCACTCAAATGTAGATATAAAATCAGGGAAACGCAAGTTCTAATCAGTTGTGTAATTGTGAAGTCTTTGAAAATGTAATAAGTTTTACGAAACGCGCCCGTGTCGCGTCAGACTAGAAATAAAAATGAATTTTGGAGAAGTGATTTTTGATTTACCTCCAACAGTGAAGCATAATGTACGAAAGATTGAGAAAATTCGTGTTAGAATTATTAATCTTACTTTTTCGGTCATATTTAATAAAATATATATATATATATATATTGTGACGGTAACGCGTTGGTGTTCGGCTGTTTGAGGCTAGGGGTATGGCCTCGTCACATAGTTATAAAAAAAAAATAGAAAAAACTGGAACTTCGTCTGTGGTAAGGTAAGGAGAAGACACAAAACACAAGTAAACTTTAACAATGAAATTTTAATTACGTTAAATAAATCAAAACATAAATAAAATGGACAAACAAATTCGTATAATAAAATCAATCAATCAAAATAATAAGAATAATTAAATGACACAATGAAAAGTTACGTTAAGACAAAATAACAAGAAGTGCAATACAAAAATAAAGGTAAGGTGCTGGAATATTGGCTTTAAGCTACCACCTCTCTCAGTATACGCTAACGTCTAGCCGGGAGGAGTGGTAACCGCGGAAGCACAGAATATTCTGAGGTCTGAGGTCGTGGCGACCCCAGACATCAAGTAGTATGGGGGGGTGGAGTGCAGTTGCAGCCCGGCCGGCGACCAATCAGCGGAGCCGGTAGTAAGACAGGTAGTTTGGCGGTTTGAGTCTGAGCAGGTGTCTCTGGCTGCATACGTTTTGCTCTCTGGCAAACCTTGCTGGTGTTGTTGTCATTGTTGGACATTTCTTCCATAGTAGTTTTATATAATTTTAACGACGTAATTGTGGAGGGAAGAGCAGGCTCAATCTCTTGAAGGAGATTATCGTCACAATATATATATATATATATATATATATATACAATATATATATATATATATATATATATTATATATATATATATAATATATATATATATATATATAATATATATATATATATATATATATATATATATATATATATATATATATATATATATTTATATTTATATATATATAAATATATATATATTAGTATATTTTGGTAGCAGTCTTTTGTAAACATACATTGTTGAATACGACCGAAAGGGTTAGATTAATTATTCTAACACAAATGTTCTCAATATTTCTTACATTTTTCTTCACTGTCGAGCGTAATTGAAAAATTAACTCTCCAAAGTTCATTTTCACATTTTTATTTATGGTCTGACGCCTAGAAGCGTTTCGCAAGACTTCTCACATTTTCAAAGACAAATTTTTATGTACTGTACTCTGTTTCATGCTTATATTTGTTTTTAGGTGAGGTGATAGGATACAAATGTTTTGGGTGAGGTGACAGGAAACAAATAAATGGGAAACGACAGAACACGAAACAATGGGTATTTACCATGGGTATACATTTTATCTGCTTGTTTCTGTGCTGGTTCAGGGTCTTGAAGTGGGTGGAATGTAATTGTGTTAATTGGCTGTTGACGGCTGGTTTTGACTTTAATGTGTAGGGCCTCGCTGATGTCAAGCCTCCTGCTATTGTTTTATCTGTCGATAATTTCTGTGTTGCTTGTTAAGATTACTCTGGTTGTGTGAGGATATTATATGCTCCTTGATGGAGCCCTGTTGTTTATGCATTGTTAGATGCCTAGAAAGAAAGAGACGTTGTTGTCTTACCTATATACTGAGATCTTTGGGGCTGACAGTCCCAAAGTGGGCATGTGAATGCATGCCGAATCCACTGCATAGCAGTAGATTCTGCCTATTCCTTTCATCTTCCATATCTGTATGCTCCAACATCAAGAAACACCAACAATACATGCCAAAATGTATTGTCCAGTCAGTCCTACCCCCCCTCCACCCTTCCTTCCAAGAGAGAGACACACCTGCAGACTCGCCTGCTCCAATTTACCACCCGCAAACGGCAATTACGTTGCCAGTTCCTCATCTACAGCCCAGCTTTAAGCAAATGTGACGTTGCCAGCCATATATAAGGACTTGCCAGTGACCAGAACAGATTCTTCTTCTTCTGGTGCTCAGAGCTTTCGCATCTAGCTCTCACCTACACGTTCTTCCTATGGGTGACGGCAGATGCTCAGAAGCATTTTGTATAAAGTGTTGTGCACATAAAGTATCAACATAAAATTCACTGTTTGTTTTCTTTTGATTGTGTAAAAGCCAAATGGTCAATGGGTTTTTGTCTTTATTCATATTTAATTTTTATTTGTAAGATTAAAGTAACTGTTAAGTTTGTTATATTAAAAATTTTGATAGTTTCTTATCTATCATACTTTGCAACACTTCCTGTTGCTTTCTCAGTAGCCTTATGCATTATTTGTTTTATTTCTACTCCATGTGTCTAACTGATATGCCTAGTTACCAGATTTCCTGTGTCACCTTTGTTGTTATTCTTCTAGATTCAACTACCCTGAACAAAAAGTTCCAAGTAGAACAGGCTATGGTAAGCTCTTTGTGGACTTACCTGGCACAGGAGCGCGGCTGTAACTCTGATTGTTAAACGTGGGGCCTCCTTAACCACGGACATAGATGAGGGTTCCTTGTCCATTCCTTTAAAGGACTCAGCTCAGCTTAAGTTAGGGTATGTTTAATGTAGGGTTTCCTCAAGCACTAACATAGATGAAGGTTCCTTGGATATCCACTGCTTTAGGGGACTCGACGGGTTATAGCGTCGTTGGAAGAGTTATGTGTAAAGGCTTCATTGACTAGGTAGTCCTTAATGGATTTTCCTTTTTTCCGTGCTAGCATAGGTGATCTTTACGGGAAAGTCGGCCAGGCTTAGAACTAAGAACTAAGGAAACTAAGATTTAGAACTAAGAAAATTTAGAACTAAGAAAACTTAGCTTACTGAATGTAAACTATATTTAAAATATAATTTCACTATTAAAATAATATTCATTAGTTCAATATGTAAGGATAATTAACTCAAACTACTACACTACTTCCATATAAAATACATTGGTTTAATAAAGTTGGATTACAAAGTGAATATATTTATATATTTCATTACAGATACATTCTATTTTGCCACACCAAAAATAAATTGCTAGAACTCTTATAAAAAAGTACCAAAAAGTTAATTATAGATACAGTAAGTATATACAATTATACAAGTACTGTACAAGGAAGGGATTAAAAATAATTACTTCTTTTGCATCAATCTCAGTCTCTCAATATGAAGTTGTACTGTATATAAAATAATTGTCTTTTAAAGCCAAAATATAAATAAAAATTTCTTCTTTCCTAACTGTATAATCATTTTATTGAACAAGGCGATGACTCTACAACAAATTTTGAAACCACGTGCATATCACCACAAACAGCCATGATCATTCACTTATTCATTTTGCTTATTAATTGGCATCCCTATTATTAAATTATTTAATTTGGTAACCAGGGTACATGTAATAACTGATACAAAAATTGTGGTTGGTATAGCATGCTAAACACTAAAATAATTTTTATAGAGTCCCTTTTTATTATAGTCCTATATTATTATAATAATTTACAGTATATATATTAAAAGTAATAGTCCTGTCTTCATCGAGGCCTATACTAGTGGCCCTTAGGTAAATTCAGGTAAATATTATTCTTAAAAACAGGGATTTTTAAATTTAATATTACTGTACTGTACTCTGAACAACATTTCCCGAGGAAAAGAAAAAACAATGCCCATGTAGTTTAAGCTCACTATCACTGATGTTCCTGACAAAAACTTACTTAATGTCATTACAGATTTTGTTAATTTAATAATAAAAGAAGAAAGTATTTAGTTAAAATCAACAATTTATTGCCTTTTTGTTAAAAATCAAGTAGCATACAGATGTACAGTTGACTCCCAGGTCATATTTGTCCCAACTTTTTCATAAATACAAAGTAATTGTTTGAAATTCAATACTGGTATTATCGAATGTCATAAAAGTAATAGAAAATAGACAAAAATAGGTACTGTATACTGTGTTAGGTAGGAGATAAGTAGAACAGATCATAAATACCGTTTAATGACGAATATGTGCAAGGCTACTGAAAAGAAGCTAGTCAAATATGTAATGGGAGAAAAGAAGCTCTTGGCAAATGAAAATAACTGCATTAATAAAGATGCCATGAAAAGGATTAGAAGATACAGTGTAGCTTTATAATGGTTATTTACAAGCACCAAGCTTAGTTTGTTGAAGGTCTATGCACAATGGGGAATACCTATTGATTAACAAAGTATTGTATGCTGCTATATTAACACTATCCAAGGAAGCCTATGTATGGAGAATTCGGGCGTTTCTAATACCTGTATAGCAAACATGTTTTGGGAACCGACTGAATAGACTTTTTCACTGTGGGATCCACAGTAAAAAATGGGTGTTGCACAACATATGCAGTACCCGGTACAGCATATGATGGTACTGGTACTGTACTGGTACAAAATACTGGTACTGTACAGAATCCAATGAAAATACCTCCTTTGAAAGGTTTAGTGGCCTAGATTAGTGCTGCTCATACTGTGGTGGTGTCAGTGGTGGTGAGAAAATTCATAGCTGAGCCATGGCTACTGTTCAGGACATGATACTACATCCTCCCAAGTTTCGTGTGGTGCTCCGTGGAGGATAATCTTTGTACTCACCTAGCTGTACTCACCTAGTTGTGTTTGCGGGGATTGAGCTCTTATTCTTTGGTCCCGCCTCTCAACTGTCAATCAACTGGAAATTTGTCATTAGCTATTAGTGTGCATTGCCCCCCCCCCCCCACACTTGTGTGTGGGGACAATGAAGAAATCCAGCATTAAATATAATGAATGCTTCTGTCTGGTGACTCCTTGATGGCTCCATGGGCCTTGTTACCTGGCAAGGTCAATCCAATTCAATCCAAGCCAGGCCCTTGCAAGTCATATATAAGCATACCGTGGACCAGAGACCAAAATCTGGTCTCTTAAAAGTGCCCTCTAAAGAAGTGCAAGGAGCAGGAGACCGTACATCATCCTAAACAAAAAAAGGGTTACCATACAGGTGGGAAACCAAAAAAGACAAATTGTAAGGTAACAAAGCACAGAAAACCACTTGCTAATAATTACCTAAGTGTAGTGGCTAGGATGAGAGCTACATTCATGATGTCCTGTCTTCCCAGTATTCTTGTCGTATGACACTTTGAAACTACTGACAGTTTTGGCATCTGCTGCCTTCTCACTTAGTTTGTTCCAACCATCTACCACTCTGTGTGCAAAAGAAAGCTTTTTAATGTTAGTTTCACCTGTGCACCACCAGGAAGAGCACCTTCCTCATCGATCCAACATCCTTCAATCCTCAATCACGTAACCATGAAGACAGAAAATTGAAGCCCCTGAATGGGAAAAGAGGGACCCAAGAAGCCATCAAGGGCCCAGCAGAAGGAGGTGTTTCAGACTCTCACACAATCACTTGAACATATGATGGATGCCCCAGGGACTCTTTCCCACCAGCCAGAGACGAGCATCCAAACTGAGCAGGGATGCAGGCAGAAGATGAAAACCAACTGAAAATCCCAGACCAAGCCCAATCAGGTTTGAACCTGCAATGAAACTAAATGGGACTTTTGCCAATTCACCAGAAACCCAAACCTAGCAAACTAGAAAAGAACCAGCTCCCTGGCTTGCAGACTGGCTAGGATCCCAAACCAGCCAGTCCATTCACTGAGACAAGCTAAGAAGCAAACCCTTAACCCCTGAAAGTGACAAACCACTACAAGTGCCAATCAGGTGAATGTCTAGGGAGCTAGATTTAAGCCTAGATGAGAACATAGATGAGAACCTAGAAGTGGTAAGCCTGATGTCCCACCACAAAACACAACCAGGCCATGAACCAGAATAACATGCCAATAGGCATCCCATAGGTCCAAGGAACACTATCTAGGAATTCACCTGCAACACCAGGCAGAGCTAAGCTAAGGTAGTCATGTGCAAAGTTGGATAGCGAATGAAATGATTGAAACCCAAAAGGTTGAAAATGTACCATAGGACTGGCAAGTTCCACTTGGGGACTAGGAAACACCGAGACACTCACTGCAGAGTAAGGGTTAACTTGACCACTCCAGCACTCAACCACTCTTATGGCTGAGGAGAGATAGAGCAGACTGCTGGCATCAGACCCCAAACACCTTAGAAGGGTTTCAGGACCAACACCACTGTAGGCCTTGGGACAATACATAGAATACCCTCGTATCATGGGACCAAGAGCTGGCAAAATGTGTCTGACATCCCACATACTGCTGTCAAAGGGATGAACATCAAAAGAGCCAGCATGAAGAACCCTGAGTTAATGCAGCCTTCACAATGCATGAGAGTGATGCTGACATTAAGGAGCGAAAGCTGAAAAAATGCAACAGCTCAAGAATCTGACTTCTCCAAAAGCCTACCCTGACCAATAACAGGCAAAGACTTGCACAGAAACCACCTCACCTGAACAGCAGGGGCTGAACCCTACTGCAAAAACAGATAACTTAGTGACTGAAATGTCAAAAGAATAAAACACAAAATCCTCAGGAAACAAAGCAGGCAAAAATGGGGAGGATGACAAAAGGACAAGAACCAATCTGAATCCAAGACCAGCACAGCCCACTGGCCAGATGGATGAACAGAAGAGAAGCCTGCTACCACCTCCCAAATGAGAGGAGCAAGCAATTTTAGCAGTGCCTCTGAGGCCCCAACCACAAGCAACAAGGACATAATTGTATGCACATTAGCTAAGGCATCCAAGCTGCCACAGAGTTGACTGAAGAATAGCTCCACTACAGCCCAAACATGCAAAACTATGGCCAAGTGCATACAAGCCCTGTAATCCTCCACAACATCAGGCGCAGAAAACAAAGGCAACTGAACACACATAGCTTCCACGCACCTACATCCTGGGGCAAGGATGGTTCAAACAGGTAAGACTTAGGTGACGTAAAGGCAGCACCACCCAGAAAAGTGCGACCAACTGAACTCACCTAATGCCACTTGAGCATTCAGGTATAGCAAAAGCCATGCTAGTCCCCAAGAAGAAGAGAGGCTGCCTGTAAGCCAAGATGAATCAGGAACTTTCATATCACAGCCAAGAAGACATGGTCAATCCAAATTCAAAAGACAGATCACTCTAATTGATCTTAAAGGAGGAACCGAAAAAAGGAGTCGAGTAGGATGCAGAGGGTAAAAGACGAGAATTCATAAACCTTCACATATACAATGCCTCCAGAGACTCTACTTGAATTCAGAATCCAGAAACACAGGAGAATCCATCTCAAATAATTGTGAGGTACAACATATTTTCCATATTAACTTCATACTCATTCTCAGAAAACCAACTCCAATAAGGGTGAAAAGGCACCCAAATACAGAATTTGGGGTCTCCCCAGCCATGGATACCCTGAGATATGGGGGACACCAGAGTAGAGCGGAGATCTACACCATACACACATGAACAATAAAATCACATTAACTTTGTGCATAATTGAGAAAATCAGTAGAAGCCATGAGGATGATTCAAACCCACTCACTTGGTAGTCCAAGTAAAGGCCCCATACCATTACATCACAAGATCAAAAGTAATGCAACCTGGGATCCCACTGAATCCTTTAGAGGTCCTGAGACTTTCAAATGAAGCACAATCAGGGTTTTAAACATAGCCCTCATGCACTCTGGCTTATGGTCAAGTAGCCTTCTTGTCAAATGCATAATGAAATGACATTAACATGATGTATCATTTAGAAAATCAGTAGGAGCCATGAGGAGGATTCAAATCTGCTCACTTGGTACAGGTACTCCTAAGTTTTTCCCACACCATATAAATAAAATATAAATATGTTTATTCAGGTAAGGTACATACATACAAGTGATGTTACATTAATGGATCGATATATAGAAAGAGCTAGTACATACAATGCCTAAAGCCACTATTACGCAATGCGTTTCTGGCAGAAGAAGACTGAGATATGTAAAGGACAGAAAAACGTCTCCCAACAGGTAAGGATCCATAGCCGTAACAACCCCAAGAAACAAAATGCAGCAGATCCTCTATGGGAAGCAGCAGTTCAACTACCTCTACCATGGAAGTGGAAGGGGTAATCTCTAAGAGAAGGCCCAAACACGTGTAAAGTATCATCACCCCAAGACATTTTGGAACTGAGATCAAAGGGGAAGGTGGACCTCAGGCCCACCAAACACCACCAGACAAACCCCAGGAAAGGAGATAAGAGGAGCAAATGTGGAAGACGTAGAAAACACCAACTGCTCCAAGAATGGGTCCTGAAATGCAAAGAAGCCAACCCTGGGGCACACATCAATGACCACAAACATTGCAGGCCTCAGGATGGAACATATACCCCACCCAACATGTGGCATGATAGAGACAGTAAGAATTGGATTATATAAAAACTGAGACACATCGTGCAAGCTCACACCCTGTGAAGGTAAAATTGGAGGTCTGGTCTATAATAAACCTTCCAAAAACTGCAAAGAGCTTCCCGTGTTCCAAAGGATACAACAAGCAGAAACATCAGGTACAATTGTCACTCGCCAAATATAGTAAACAACAAATACAGCCTAGGGTCAAAAGTGGATGTAAAGGGCATGAGCAGTGTCGCATAATGAACACACAACCTGTGAGGCTCTCAAGCTAAAATCAGACTGTTGCCATCTACAAGGCCTTGCAGAGGAGTTAAAAGACCCATGCACTGTCAAGGGAAGATATCTTCCAACAGGAAACTGGCTACCAGAGACAGCCACACAAAACCCTCAGAGAAAAACTGACCAGGCAGGAACAATGCCAGCAAACGCCTAGAAACGAGAACTCTAGGCACATTCAGTCTGAGGCAAACAATTAATCAGAATTCAAGCAAGAAATAAGGCATAAATATATATGCAGCATAAAGTAAATACTAAAGCACAAACAAATACACATGCAAATGGCCCAGGCAGGACAAAAACAGTGTCAGGATGGCCAGGAAGGCTTATTTGAAAAGCCAGAACCTGAAGGCTGCTGGGGTGAGAAGAGGAGCATAACAATGAACATTATTAATGTAAGCATCAGGCAATATGACTTTGCTTCAAGGATGATGGAGTGAGGAGGAAGTTGCACACTTCCCTGGTGGTGCACATGTGGAACTAACTTGAGAATTGTTTTACCAAGTAATTTGTGAATCTTGGGATTTTGCTCTCCTGTTTACATCTTGTTTATCTTGCTCTTTGTCTATTTTGGTTTGCCCATATTTCTGGAGGCCATTTCTTGGTCTGAGTGATCTACAATCCCCTAATGCTAGGGACACTTTAGTGGGGTCAAGCTTTGACATCTGATCTCCAGCAGGCTTGTGTATGACTCTCAAGGGCTGGCATGGACTGAATTAAATGGAGCTTGACTGAATGAAATGGAGCTTGCCAGGTAGCAAACACCAAAGAGCCACCATTAAGAAGCTCTCCCAGAAAAAGCTAGTTAATGAAGAAAATTAAGCTCAACTGAAAATTGAATTACTGTACAATATAGTTAATGATAATATGTACATATGAAATTATATTATATTTGGCATTACAACAACTTATCTAAATTAAGTAGAGTATTACAGCAACTGCAAGTTTTTATTTTTTTATTTATACTGTATATACAAGTTCATACATTCTTGCACAGCCACTAGCAAGCATAGTGTTTCGGTCAAGTCCTTAATTCTAATTAATCCCAAGTAATATAAAGATGAATTCAAAGTGGAAATTGTTTCATTACAAAATAAATTAGTAACTTGATAATGATACACTTCATTATCAAGTGTGTGATACATCACACACTTCAAGATAAAATGATCTCACATTTCAGTTCTAGCTCATTTTCTGACAGAAGAAAACTGCTGCAAGATAAATAAGAAAGAAAATCCCAGGGTTTTTCTCACTCAAACTAAAATGACATATTCATTTAATAAACACAACAGACAATTGACTAGGAGGAACTTTTAATCCTGCAACTTCAAGAACAAGAGGCATAGATTTAAGCCAAGGAAACAAAATTGCCCCAAAAATATACTGTTTACCTCTGTGAACAGAATTTTGATAGTTTGAACAATTAGTAAGAACGTAGTGGATGTTAAAAACATCAGTAGATTCAAAGTACAAAGTTAAAGGGGAAGACAGGACACCATGAATGAAACTCTCGTCTTGAAACTACACATAGGTAATTACACACACATGCACACACATGTATGTGTGTGTGTAGACATACGCAGAATAGACCTAAACTGATTTAATGCAAGAGGTATTTAAATTTTAGCTCTGTGAGCTCTTCAAATGAATAAGGTCACATTAAGGATGAGAAATAAAGGGAAAGGATATGACAGTTGTGATGAGACAGTAGAGTAGGCCTAGTATGAGAAGATGGAGCAACATTGAAGTCTAATTAAAGAATTTAATATTCTTCTCTGGATTGATAATCAGAGAAAAACTGAGGAAATTAATAAAAATAACACCAGGCACAAAATTACAAAATTATCTGCTTCTAAAGGTTGCTAGGCTGATTTATGAAGTAAAACATAACACATTTTAGAAAATAGTATTAGGACCTCCATTATTGTGCCCATCCTAAAGCTTCTTGAGGACAAATTTGTAAGCCAAAGATTTTGAGCCCCAATTTATTAGTTTAGTGATAATTTTCAGTTTAAACTGTCAGTAATTAAATTAAATATATATATTTTTCAAGAGAGATTTGGACTTTCATGAACTCATCTATTATTCATGTTACAGTACAGTACTATATTAAAACAAGTTCCCAATCAACTCATTCATGGTAGGGACAGGAGAACAACACTAAACTAAGTGTCGCACACTGTTTAAATGTGTTCCTTGCAGATCATCTTCCTTGATGATCTCCCATCTTCCATCTACACATCTTCCTTGCAGATGTGTTTAAACAAATACTGGGACTGTACTGCACATTATTTTTCCATCACAAAAAACTATTGACTTAATTCACATAAATGCATGATTACCAGTATATAAATCCCTGATATTTTTCTTTACTTTACACCAGCTACTCATATGATCCTTTAACTTGGCTACCCTAGTGAAAGACTTTTCACATCCCTGGCATTTATACCTACTGTTTTCATTCAAATATATCTCCCTACCCAGTGGATTTGTAACATTACTGCTCTTACAGGTATTTTTTATTTTTCTTGTCTTTTTATTTTTCTTATGAGTCACACTTGTGTTTGACACTGGAGTAGTGCTTGTATTGCTCTTGTCAGTTTGCAGTTTTTCATTCAGTTTTTCTTCTGGGTGTAATTTACTAACATGTTCATTCAACTTTGATATATTTGATAACTTTTCACCACAAAATGAGCACTTGCAATATTCTATTATAAAATTGGCCATATCCTCTGTCTCCTCTTTAATCAAAGGAGGAAAATTAGTAAGTTCTTGCTTCTTTAAAGGTGTTTCCTTAATAAGCTTGCTTAGACATTTTGTTTTCACTTTCACATCTTTTGTCAAATCAAAATTGTCACCTCTGCAATTCAATGGTAAACTTTCTTCTTCAAAATTATTTCTGTGGCTCATGCGTTTATGAAACTTCAGGGCTGAAGCTCTTCTAAAAACCTTTCCACAAATATTACAAATATTTCCAGAAATTCTATTTCTTCTTAAGTCTTTCCCACTGTCTCCTAATTTGCTACATGATTCAACACAGTTAGATAATTCACTTATTCCTTTAAATATTTCAAAACTTTTTTCATTGCATGTTTTCATGTCAATTTTGGTATGGCTACCATTAAAAATTCTTTGATATTCAGTATGATCTGTGTTATCAATGTGGTTTCCAGTAATTTCTTTACCAGTTTCTTCTTTGCAACTTATGCTAGGTATCAGAATGTTTGGTGAGGCTTCATGAGTAGCACATCTGCTACAGATGTGCTTCTCCTCTTCAGTGATAGATTTTCTTACATGATTGTAATTTTTCCTGAAAGATCTTTTACACACTTCACATTTTTTAAGTCTATTTTTATTGGGTATACACCTGTGAATTCTCAAAGAACAAATAGGGATGTCTTTTCCACACTTGTTACAGTGTTCTTTTTTCTCGTCTTTCATTATTTCAGCATCTTTTTCAGAGATTTTATGCTCTATTGATACTGAAACACTATTTTCAATACTTATCACAACAGTATCATCATTCAAATTACCCATCTCTTCAAGGAATATAAATTCTTTGTCTGGCAAATGTGTGTTTTTTTGCTCCTTCATCACATGGGCTTTTCCTTGGTGATACTTTTTTATGTGATACTTAACTGCAGAAGACTGAGTAAATGCTGCAGAACAGCCACTACATTTAAAAGGTTTCTCACCAGTATGCATCTTCACATGATCTTTTAGGTGAGAAATTTGGCGAAATGCACTTCCACAGTCATTGCATTTGTATGGTCTCTCATCTGTATGCATTCTCATGTGTGTCTTAAGATTAGAATTCTGTTTGAAGAACTTTTTACAAACTGTACACTGGTATTGCTTAGAAATATTTGTAGTGATGCTGCCATTTTTTACATTTTCAGAAGGTTTTGAATCATCTTCAATAGAACCTTTGTTAATGTTTAACTGGTCATTATCTAAAGTGATGACTGGTTTCATTATGTTTTCTTTAACTTCATCACTACATGTGACATCATATTTACCCTCAAACTTTATTTCATCCAAAACAAATGACTCCTCTTTATTTAAACCAATAATATAATCGCTATGTGAACTTTGTTTATGAAAATTTAAATCTTTAACACTTTTGAGCTGTAACCCACACACTTCACATATGCCCCAATTGTCAACGTGAAGCTTGTTGTGCTTCCTCAAGCTATTTTTTGTCTTGAAAATAGCATCACATTTGGCACATTTGTTTTGTGTTTCATCTGCATGTGTTTTCATGTGCTGTTTTTTATAGCAAGAATCAAGAAATGTTTTATCACATATTTTACAATAAAAATTTCTAACAAAGCATCTCTTGATAATTTTCTTTTTCTTTACCTTGCCTTCAATGTGCTGTGTCCTCTGATGAGATCTTAATCTTGAAGACTGTTTAAATGCAGCATTACAAAGACTGCACTTGAATGGTTCTTCTCCTGTATGTATTCTGACATGAGCTTTTAAATGGGCTAATTGCTTAAATCCAATTCCACAATAATCGCAGTAATATGGTCTTTCTCCCGTATGTGTGCGCATGTGAATAATGTAATTAGAAGATGTCTTGCAATTCTTGCCACAGTGTTGGCATTCATACGATTTTGGAACTCTTATTTTCTTATCAACCATTTTCTTTTCTTTTTGTTGAAATTTAATAGATTTGTTTGTGTGTAGTTCGTGTATAATAACCTCTTCCTCTGTTGACACCTTTTGCTTTTTTTGTTTCTTAGCATTATCAATTTCTTCAACAGGAAGTAACTCTTTTTCAGACTCAAATGCAACTTCCGCTACAGAATCTAAATCATTATCCCAAACAAGCAAGTCACAATTATCATTTCTCAATACCTCACTTTCTTGTAATACCACAGATTCAGATAGAGTAGGTGTCTTGGGTAGAGGCATTGGAGGAAAAGTAATTAATGTATAATCTTTTTCTGCAAGAGCTTTGGGTAGTACTATTAAGTATCCTTGTCCATCCTCTCCTTGAGACTCTAGCACAGTGCCTGTGGCTAGTGCATCTCGTACAACATCAGGATGAGGAATATTTGTCATCTCTTGTTCAACCTCTGTCATAACATTGTTAGCACAATCAACTGAAGGTTGATTGTTATTGGTAAAACATAAATCTAGTTCATGTGGATGTGTATTTTGATTGCATGAACATGCATCAGAGGATGACTTTGTGATTTTGCTTTTAAAGTTGTTTTCTTTAGTTAATTCATGCTTATGTCTACATTTTGAATTTTCAGCTAAACATTTCTTAGTATATATGTTTTCATTGAGAATTATATCCATAGAATTTTCAGTATTTTGTACTGACTTTATTATTTGAGGTACATACCTGTAGGTACCATTAGTATTGTGTACCTTCTTGTGTAATGACAAGCTATTCAGTCGCAAAAATACTTCTCCACACATACTGCAGGAATAAGGTCCTCGAGGAAGATGGGTGCCCATATGAGCTCGTAATGTTGTTTCCTCACGAAATGATATTCCACATTCCTCACATTGAAATGGCCTTTCTCCAGAATGTATCATTTGATGGCGTTTAAGTCTAGCTGCAGTTATAAATTTATCCCCACATTCAGAGCATTCATAGCACTTATCTTTGTGTTTTTGAAAATGGATTCTTAACTGCAAATCATCCGAAAAAACTCCATAGCATATCTGACATTTATAATTCTTTACTTCATCATGAACTTTTGTATGTGATTTTAAAGCAGATTTTGTTGTAAATGTATCCTCACATAGTTCACACTCAAAAGGTCTCTCACCAGTATGTGTGCGTATGTGTTCAGTCAAATGATGAGACTGACGAAAAGTCATGTTACAATATAGACAACTGTGAGGTTTCTCTCCAGTATGAGTCATTACATGATTTCTGAGACTAGAAGCTGTCTGCAAAGAGATTCCACAAACTTTACAAATATATTTTGAAAATTCTTTGTTTGATTTTAACCTAATATGCTTTCTTTTATGTCCTCTTGTATTGTGAATTGTTTGTGTATCTTTACCTTCCGATACTATTTCTTTAATACCAAATTCAAGAAATTCATAATCAGCCTCCAAATTGTGTGCAATCTCTGGGTATTCAATCTTCATTATAGCATCTTCTACCACAGATGAGCAAGCTCCATTTTCCAAGAACTGACTTTTAACTGAATTTACTGTTTCTTGTGAGTATTGGATTCTCTTCTGCTTTGAGCCCATTATATTTGTAGCTATAAAAGTTTTATCTGCAGTTGTACTCTGCAGAAAATCTTTGTTTGGTGTGGCTTCCTTTGCATTTGGTACAAACATTCTTAAAATTTTGGAATTATCATTCAATTTTTCACAACCCCTTATTTTTTCTTCATAAGTATTTGGCCTTACAACTTTCTCTTTCTTCCGTGTAAAATCTAAGCTGTTTGATAAATTCATACTGTACTTAATTTTTTCTTTCTTTCAACTGTATTATAATTTACAGTTCATTGTTTATACCACAGACTAAAGTAAATCCAGAAATGATTCTGGAATATTATACAAAACACTTTTCACTAATGAAATAATGTACGTCCACTGATGATTATTTGGGATGTCGTGAGCTATGAACAGCTTGAAAAGACTGGTCAATAACACACAGGTATCAAGTGAAGCAGATCTCTGGAGATTTCCTCATCTGAAAGAAAAATTATTATGATAAAATAAAATAAATATAATAAAATTATTAAATTATTATAAAAATTATACATAAATTACAATTTATTATGCAAATTTACAAGTTTTTTAGCATAAATAAATGCTACTGAAAAGTACAATATATCAGAAAATGCTATTATAGTTGTGGTCAGTCAATATGTTTACACAATACTGTACTGTATATGTAAATACTGTACTGTACTTGTGACTTTATCTACCAACATCATGCACAAAATTATCTGAATGAAAATGTTAGTTTCTTGAAAGAAATAATAAATGTCTATTACTCCTCTCGGTGGGTCAACGACGTTGTTCAGTGTACCAATGATGTGGTGCAATGGTGTTGTCCAATGGTTTTGCACAGCAGTGTGTGCGAATGGTGTTGCACAGCAGTGTGTGCAAATGGTGTTGCACAGCAGTGTGTGCAAATGGTGTTGCACAGCGGTATGTGTGAATGAGGTTGCACAATGGTGTGGGCTAATGGTGTTATGAAGTGGTGTGGACCCAAAGGTTGTGCAGTGGTGTGGCCAAAGGATGTGGTACTGTGGACTGATGGGAAAGATTTGTGGATAATTTGCACATCACTTGTTTAGTCAGATTAAGCACTGTTGTGTCCAGATAGTAACTACAGTATTTAAGTGACAACATTAAAGCCTCACCCTGGTTAGAAGAACCTCAATAAGTTTAATAGGCTTCCTCGCCATGAAGATGGTATGGAAAAGTCTGGCTATCAATGCTGAAAAAATATACTGTGCTATATAGTGCTTGTACTGTTAGAACAGACCAGAAAACATCAGGAACTCTTAGAATATACTTTACTTCAATAACACCGGTATTGAAACCTGAAAGGTATCTGATATGAAATAACTGGAATGCAAATTTGAGCTTTCGTTTTCCATAATCCTTGAGTTTGTTTCTAAAGAAATTAAAAAAAAAACAGCATTGACTGTAATGAAATCCCTCTTTCTGATACAGTCTTCGTGACTCCTTGAAGCTAGCTTTTTTTTTACATAGCTCTGCACAGATGAATCACATCAACCTTAGGAGTCCTGAATGGCCTACAGGGACCAGAGCCAAAACCTGACCCCCCTTCCCCATCCCTCTTAAAGAAGCACAGGGAGCAAAGGATTATTACGATGACCGTCACTGAGAAAACATCCAAAAAGTATGTGAAGCAATATAGACAAGTGCATAGTTAACGCAAAGAAAACAACTGAAGCACCAAATGACCCTGTAAATGATACTCAACAGCTAGAGTCGCCCTCCCTAGTTACTGTTGACCATTAACAGGTAGCAGCACCACCAAGATCTCCCTCCTGTATCATCAGAACTTCAGTCAGGATATGAAAGACCACAAACTGACACTGGCATTGTTTTAAGAATAAACCAATAGACTAAACATGTTTTTTATTTATTTTATATATTAATATATACAAGAGTTCTTACATTCTTGTAAAGCCACCAGCCCGCATAGCGTTTTGGGCAAGTCCTTAATCCTAATTTTCCCTAGAATACGACCCGCCAAATTGCTTAACAACCAGGTACCCATTCACTGCTGAGTGAACATAGGCTACAGTTAATGATTGGTGACCAGTAAATCCTCCCAGGTCAGGATACAAACCCAGGCTAAAGCACTTGCGAAGCCTTGTCTTACCACTTCACCATGGGGATGTGTTTCCCTTCTACCTAAAACATAACAAAAGACAACATCTGTAATGAAATACTGATACATCTTGCCATTCCTGGGAATGGAACCAAGGATTAATCAGTTACAAGTTGACTTTGCTCACCAGGTCACACTTAATTATGAGACAACTGCTGTCACCTCCCACAGCCTCATGTTTACATAAAAAAAAAGTCGCATAATGTCACGTATATGGAGTCTATAACTAAAACCTATTAGAGGATACCTGTTTTCTCTGAATATAAATACTGAAGGCCTATGCTGAAAAAAAACTTTGAGCACTGGGATGTCAGCCTGGAACAAACCTCTGCCTTAAATGGTCTCAGCATCTACAATATACATGTTTGACAAATTTTTAAGCCTTAGCACTTGCCTTCAGCCCCGCCTCGCGTGGACATGAGATAAAAGTACTAAATATTTGCAGAGATTCGTAAGAGTTCCCTTTCGTCTTCATAGTACGTGCAATATACATTAAGGTATTAACCTCAAGATGACTGCACGGGGGATGCAGTTATTGGGAGACGCGTCACTCACACTGGAACATTAGTACTTATGATTTTGAAATGTTTGAAAGCTGTTGTCAGTTTATGCAAGGATGACTACGTTAGACTTGACGCTTGCGGTGAGGACTTGTGGTTGTGTTGATGGCGTCAGCTGATCGTTACTGTTCTTTGTAACTAGGGTTACGTTTTCTATGTATGATGGCCCGGGCGGTCTGAGTCTCCTGAACACAGGTTGCATGCGACCAAATTTTTTGGTTGACTGGAGATATAATCAATAATAATCCATTGTGTGGTGGGTCAGGCAGCCAGTTTATACATACAGTACATGTTAGGCTTATATCAATATTCACCCCACCCCCCATCCCCGAGGGGCGAATTAACAACTCGGTGCTAAATGCTTAATGCACAGACTCTGTGCATTAAGCATTTGGCACTGAGTTTTCCCACATAACAGGGCCTGATGAAAAGAACGCGAGAGGTCCCTCACTATCTCATTGCCTGGAGAGGAATGGAGTTCTGGTTGGTTAAATACCCCAAATTCCTACCTCTAATTTCCTACCTATGCCCATCGTGCCCATGAAGAGGCACCCTTCCTGAGTCCCCGGGCTGGACAGAAATGGTACAGCAGATTTCCTTTCACCTAATGTCCTGTTCACCTAGCAGCAAGTAAGTACTCAGGGGTCAGTAATTCGACCCAGTAACTTCGATAAGAGCCTATAACGTGTATGAATACACTCTGGCTTTCTGTCCCTCGACACAGTAAATTATTATTTTTATTCTTACAATAGCATGTTGAAGATATATGGTAGAGAGCGAGCACGGTACCAGGAATTAATAAGGGTCAGGCGACGAGACCCAGTGTTGCCAGATTGGGCTACAAATAGCGAATTGGGCTACTTTTGAGAGCCCCGCGCTCCCAAATTTTTAATTTCGCTACTTGCTACTTTTTGGGCTAATTTAAAAGCAAGATGTGCTAATTTGGGCTATTAATGTTAAGAATGTACGATTGCGAGTTACATGAAAGTAACTAAGCTATAAATAATTGTAATTAATAATAATTGTAAATATTAAATAATATTATTTAATAAATTAGTCCCAATTCAATGCAGAGTTTTCTTCCAAGCACAGAAACTTGTAAATATAAATACAAGATAATAGATAGATCGATAAATAAATAGACAACTTTCAAATATTGCACCAAGTAATGGCGAGAGGAAAAAACTAGACAGTATACATTTCATTTGAAATTAATAATGGATGAATGATAATAAATTGGTGTATGTTTGTATGTATACCAGACAAAGTCCATTTAATGGCAGAATTTAGCCATTTTGTGTAAAAACTTTTATATCTAACATTATTAATTATAACAGTAATCGAAAAAAGTCATAGTTTGTATATTACAATAGATGAAACAGAGAGCCATGAGCTAGAGCGATGTGCTGAGTCCATAAGGAGGCCGAGCTTCCAGAAATACCTTCCTGTGATTGGCTGTTGCAGGGAATACCAACACTCATTTATGAATAAAATTTAAACTAAGAAATAGGTCCTTGTGCACAACAACAAGGGTGTTGTGAAAAAAAACAACAGTTTCTGTTTTGCACCTGACAGAAATCTCCATCTAACTGAATAATTTACTCGAATAAGAGGGCACACCAGTGTATCATTATTTGTGTGAGGCAACCCCCACTGATGACGTTACAAGTCAGGTAGCCAGTCCATGTTTCTGTAACACCCGTTACATCCTTCAGTATTTAATTATCACTATATTAATACTTTTAAATACTTAACATTTCACTTTTTAGATAGATTAAAGTTGAAGCAGAATGTCATAAGCAAGGATGGTGTGCTGAATAAAGATGATTTATTAAGTGGATGGAGCCTTTAGCTGATCCCTTCCTGTGATTGGCTGTTGTGTGAATGTCAACAAAGAGTTTCTACCAATGATATGCCATCATTTTTTTTATTATGCACCCCATACCCTTTTGTGGCCGGAGCTTGGAAACTTCCTACCCGAGAACAACAACCCGCCTTATGGGTTGCTGTTTGGCTATTTATAGTGCGTTGGGAAAAACAGATGGCGTTAGTTGTATTTTGTGGGGTAATTTGTTATAAGTGTAATTTGATGTCAACAGATGGCGTAAACTGTATCTTATGGTCACTGTTGACCTGCCAGTTGATAGTGTTCTTATGTGCCGACAGATGACATCAGCTGTATTATTATTATTTTAATAATATTATTACATTAATAATAATGTATTATTATTATTTAAACACTGATCTATACGTCTGGTAGCTTATAATAAGGTTTTATACCATGCTGGTATTAGGTAACTAGAATTCTGCAATTACTTTTTTTTATCTACTGTTGAGGATATGTAAGACAAATGTAAGGTTTTGAGGCTAAGTAACGAAGAAAGTTACAAGATACGAGCCAGATGGTGTTGAGATTGCAAAAGGGATTATGATAAGAACTTAAGCCAAAAAATCGATGCATAAATGTTCGCAAATATGAGACTGGGATTTATTTCTCGAAAAGTTAGCAATAAAATATGCTTTCTAGTTCTTTATTTTTAAAATTAAGACCAGGGATTCTGTCTAACGAAGCTGCAAGCTAAAACACCGTTATCCTATAATGTTCATCTGTAGCTTGACCCTAAATACTCGTTTATTAAACGAATTTATTGTTAGAGTTCATTAGGAATCAACTTTGTTGAAGGCAGAGTTTCCAACAAATACCTTCCTGTGATTGGCTGTTGCGGGGAATGCCAACGCTTATATGAATAAAATGCAAACTAAGAAATACGTTCTTTTGCTCAATAACCTTGTTGTTATACAAAAGAACAACAATTTCTGTTTTATACAAGACAGAAATGTCCATCTAACTGAATATCGTAGACCAATAAGAGGGCGGAGGCATTGTATCGCCGATATTATTTGTGTGAGGCAACCTCCACTGATGACGTCACAAGTTAGGTAGCCAGCCCGTGTTTCTGTAACACTCGTTACGTCCTTCAGTATTTAATTATTACTATATTAATACTTTTAAATATTTAACATTTCACTTTTTAGGTAGATTAAAGTTTAAGCAGAATGTCATAAGGAAGGATTGTGTGCTGAATAAAGATGATTTATTAAGTGGATGGAGCCTTTAGCTGATTCCTTCCTGTGATTGGCTATTGTGTGAATGTCAACAAAGAGTTGCTACCAATGATATGCCATTGTTTATGCACCCCAGACCATCTGTGGGCGGAGCTTGGAACTTCCTACCCGAGCACAACAACCCACCTTATGGGTTGCTGTTTGGCTATTTATAGTGCGTTGGAAAAAACAGAGATGGCGTTAGTTGTATTTTGTGGTTTAATTTGTTATAAGTGTAATTTGATGTCAACAGATGGCGTAAGCTGTATCTTATGGTCACTGTTGACCAGCCAGTTGATAGTGTTTTCTTCTGCCGTTATTATTACTTCCGAATTCCCTTTAAACACTGTTCTACAAATCCCTTCCTTGGCTTAATTATGATAAGGTTTTATACTATTTATGATAAGTATTAGATAACTGGAGTTCCGCAATTACTTTTATTTATCAACTGTTCAGGATATCATCATATAACGTCTGATTAGGATGTACTGCAATCGATTGATGAAGATTAAGCCACCCAAAAGGTGGCACGGGCATGAATAGCCCGTAAATACTGCTCTCGTAATATTATTCAGGGGGGGTGGGGGAACTATCAAGTGAAAGCGCCAAGCCATTACGGCTATATAGCACTCTTAAGGGATCAGGATACGGATTTGAGATGGAACGGGGGAAAGGAATGGTGCCCAACCTCTTGGGCGGTCGGGGATTGAACGCGGACCTGTAGGAAACGAAACCGTCGCTCTACCGTCCAGCCCAAGTGGTTAAGCGTATTATTAAAACAACAATTTATGCATATAATAACAGCATTTCACACTAAAAATACTTGGATATATTGAAATTTGGTAGTGAATTGAAATCTAGGAATCAAGTTCAATTCAAGTTCAAGTTCAAGTATGTTTATTGAGACAAGAAAAAATACATCTCAAAGGGATAGAGTAGCTTAAGCTATTTTTACCCCCCTCTACTTCAAGTCCCTCAAGGGGCGCACAAATCTCCTATGACTAAACTGTACTTTTTAATCATTTTTATGTACTTGCTACTTATTATTAAATTATTAAGTACTTACTATGATAATTAAATAAATTGGTTTATTTAATATTTAAATTAAATGATAAAATAATAGGTAATAATAAATCATTGTGTAGGGGACAGGCAGCCAGTGTATATATACATGTTAGGCTTATACCAGGGTGCCACAAAGGTGCCAAATTAAAGACTGGGTGCTGCCGGGGCGGGCCCAAGGGCTGCTGGCGGCCCTGGCCAGGCTGAACTTCCGCGCCCTTATAATCACCATTGTTTAATAATCTTCACAGGGAGAAACAACTGTAAATATAGGAATAGTTTATTACAACATACACGGTAAAGAAAACAGCTCGGAAACTATGGAAATAAAGCTGCCGAAAAAACATTAAAGTCCACTTCAAGTTCAAGTATGTTTATTGAGACAATAAAAAAAATACATCTCAAAGGGATAGAGTAGCTTAGGCTATTTCTACCCCCTTTCCTTCCACTTCAAGTCCCTCAAGGGGTGCACAAATTCAGTGAGTATAAATACACAAATCACAATACAAGAATCCCATTTAACATAGCAGGTTAAAATAGGAAGCACAGCATATAAGTGTTACAAGTTACAAGGGAACAAGTGAGAAGACGGTGGAGGCCAAAACCGGAATTGCACACTGATTTTAATGCAGATATGTCGTGATTATCATAATATTAAGATGTTAAGGCACGAAACTAGTAAGTACAATTTCAGAACCAAACGATGCCAACACAGAATGCACTTATGCACAAGTGGCCAAGGAGAAGGAAAAAATAGAAGCAGTAAAGAAACGTGCAAATTGTATAAATAAGTGTAATACATTCTATAGTAATTCACTTTTTTTCTTCACCTTGAAATACCGAAAATGAGTTTTGGAGAACTCTTCTTTCAGCTAAGCCCTGATGCTAGGAAAATAGTTATAGGGATAGAAGCCCTAAACCAGAAGATAGTAAATACTGAATATGCGGTCATATTCAATGAGACATGTTTAAAAGAAAACCTGCTGCCAGTATACACCAATATATATATATATATATATATATATATATATATATATATATATATATATATATATATATATATATATATATATATATATATATATATATATATATATATATATATATATATATATTGGTGTATACTGGCAGCAGGTTTTCTTTTAAACATGTCTCATTGAATATGACCGCATATTCAGTATTTACTATCTTCTGGTTTAGGGCTTCTATCCCTATAACTATTTTCCTAGCATCAGGGCTTAGCTGAAAGAAGAGTTCTCCAAAACTCATTTTCGGTATTTCAAGGTGAAGAAAAAAAGTGAATTACTATAGAATGTATTACACTTATTACAATGTATTATTGTAATATATTGTAATATATATATATATATATATATATATATATATATATATATATATATATATATATATATATATATATATATATATATATATATATATATATATATATAATATGTGTGTATGTGCAGAAATAATATTAATAAAACAATTAACATCGTGTAGTGTTTTCTATATATCAAAATATATTACTTTGAAACCCATATCAGTCACTAAAAAAAATTGTGCTACTCTTATTACAAATTCGCTACTTTTAGGCCGTCAGCTCGCTACTTTCAGCAATTTGGATCTGGCAACCCTGACGAGACTACCAGTACCGACAGCACCTCTCACCATGGCGGAGGCGCGTTACCAACCTGTCACTATTAGGTACCGATATTCATCGTATTCTTTAAAATGTATAAAATTCTTCATTGTAATCCTTTAGATAACATGCGTGAAATATATTTGGCATAAAGCGTAATACTTGTCAATGTCGTGACATATTTTGTGATGCGTACATCACTTGGTCCGCGTGGTACTAACGGGTGACCCTGTGGACATCCTCCACCTTGGTTAGGGACCACGGGCCAGATTCACGAAGGTACTTACGAAAGTTTTTCTTCTTAGCTACGAATGTTTACATTCTTAGCGCCTTCGTGGCGGCTACGTCGGTATTCAAGCGCAGTAAGCCTAGGCTGCTCTTTGTCCCCAACACAAATTTTACTCATCATTAACCAAGGATGTGGGGCTACCTATGTAGTTACTATTATGTGTGTAAATCACGAAAATTAATGCGAACATAATATATTATGTTCGTGTTGTAAAAATCCAGGTATATTGAAAATGGACGATCGTGAAACTCCACATTAATTGTTCCGTGGTAAGTATATTAGTACTATAGGGCAATAACTGTTGTGTTTATATTGATAAACTTTAAGCATATTTATATTAATTTGAGCGAAATTGGTGGAATTATTAGTGGACCAAGCGATATTAGCACTATAAATTAAATACTCAGGCAATATGATAAGGGAACAAATATTTAATTACACAAATAACCTGTAGTGTTAATGTGCAACAATGAACTGATATTTTTCAAATCCTACAGAGAATAACTGATAGATTCTTACAAACTATTTACAATTATACGTTACACACAGAAATCACAATAGTGTATGCATCAAATGAACAAATCCACAAGGGCCGTGACGAGGGTTCGAACTTACGTCCGAGAGGATCTCAGACGCTGCCTTAATCGACTGAGCTACGGCATGGTAAAGGAATTGTAACCGGGAAATCATCCTAATTTACCACGGTTCCTGCAGTCTCTCCGAGACACAAAAAAGAGTTTTACGCAATTCCTCCATTCACCCGAGCTATTAAGGCAGCGTCTGGGATCCTCTCGAACGTAGGTTCGAACCTTGTGGATTTGTTCATTTTACAATTATACGTCTTTGCGGGGCATTATATAAAGATAATGATACTTATCATTATCGTCCCTTTCTCTGGCTTCGCTATGTTGATGACATTTTTGCTCTATGGCCTCATGACCTTAGTCTTTTCCAGCCTTTCCTCTCCTCTCTTAACAATCTGGCTCCTATCCATTTCAAAGTTGAGTGGGAATCTAATTCCCTCCTTCCTTTTCTTGACGTTCACGTTCACAGCTCTGTGTCCGAGTTCTCTTTCTCTGTCTACCGCAAACCCATGCATATTGGCATGTACATTCACTTCTTTTCCTACCGTCCTCCATCTGTTAAGAAGTGTCCTCGTCCCTCTCTTCCTCCGCGCTTTACGCCTCAGCGACCCTCAGTTTCTTGAGGCTGAAATTGCCTTTATCTACAAATCATTCTCTCGCCTTGGTTACCCTTTGCATTTTATCAACTGTGCCTATTCTCAAGCTAAACGAAGTTTCTTTCATCCTAAACCTGTTTCCAACACTAGTAGCACTATACTCTGCCTTCCCTTTATATCTAAACTCAAAACTTTTACTAATACTTTTCGTCGTATTGACGTAAAACTTGCCTTTCGACAAACTAACACACTTCGTAGCAATCTAGTTCACAATGCTCCTCCTGCTTCTAATGCTGCTGGTGTCTACTCTATTTCCTGTTCGTCGTGTTCTCTCCAATACTTTGGCGAAACTTGCCGTACACTTAATGACAGACTTAAAGAACACATGAGAAGTGTTAAGTTTGCTGCTGTTGACTCTTCCCTTTCACAGTATATACTTAAATGCTCAAAACTTTCTAACAAACGTAACCTAACATAAGCTTACATTTCCATTTATCTTTCTTTCACTTTTCTTTTTCTTTCCATTGTTTTCTCTTACGATCTCTTGTTTATTCCTACTATTTTCCCCTTCTTATTCCCTTTACTATCCCCATCTTATTAGATGGTATAAATAAAAGCTGCCTCGTATGGGCCAATGGGTCTTCTGCAGTTACCTTTGTTCTTATCTTCTTATTTGTTTATTCTTACTATCCCCTTTATGACACCTTACTTTCCCTACCTCTAAGATTTTCTTCTCCTCACCTCTCTTCTGCCTTCTCCTTCAATCATCAGTATGGTTACAGATGCAACTGGGAGATTGGTGAACCCCGACAGAGAGAGTGCATCTTCTGCCAAACTGTCACAGAAAAGCCATTACTTCACTATCTTCTGGAATGTGAAGCAACCAATGACCTTAGAAGAGCTTTAAGAGTTCCTGAATCATGCAGTGGCCACCCTGAAGCCATCAACACAGCCACTCTCCTGGTCAACAAAGGTGTCCAGCAGCTGGACACCCTCATAAAGACTGTGAAGCAGTATCCTCCCCCGCGATAACAGCTTGATGGTTAAATGCAACCTCAGAATACTGAGAAAAAAAATTGTACCACTTACGGGCTATTCATGCCCGTGCCACCTTTTGGGTGGCTTAATCTTCATCAATCAATCAATAATCAGTGACACGGGAGACATCTCCCATCACGCAGGGTGCAGCCGCACCTCCACAGATCTCTAGTATCAGCTCTTGATACTGGTAATGGCTCAAAAGGGCCACCACTTACGGGCCATTCATGCCCGTGCCACCTCTTGGGTGGCTTAATCTTTATCAATCAATCATCAGAATCGACTTGAGAATGATCCGGGACGGACCGAAACGTCGTCGTCCCTTCACTTTCTAGTGTGTGATCTGGTCAACATATTTCAGCTGCGTTATTGTGACTCATCATCTGCAATGATACTGTATATGATTTATGATTTGTATTTGTGAAGAGTCAGCATATGCGCGAGCTTGCCTCTGAAGACGTGGGGAGAATTACATCACCTTATTTAATGTTGATACCTTCAGCATGATAGTGTTGTTGATATCAATGTCTAAACTGGCTTGGCTCCAAAATCCTCATCTATTTACCCTCCCCCATGATGCAGTCCACAATAATTACCTAACATAAGAACAAAGGTAACTGCAGAAGGCCTATTGGCCCATACGAGGCAGCTCCTATCTATAACCACCCAATCCCACTCATATACTTGTCCAACCCGCGCTTGAAACAATCGAGGGACCCCACGTCCACCACGTTACGCGGTAATTGGTTCCACAAATCAACAACCCTGTTACTGAACCAGTATTTACCCAAGTCTTTCCTAAATCTAAACTTATCCTGGGTAAATTACCTGTAGCACTCAATATTAGAATAGAGAAAGAGTTTGGATAATAATGAGATACCAGAAGCATTTAGATTAGCCGATATAATTTCACAAGTTCAAGTATGTTTATTGAGATAAGAAATAAATACATCTCAAAGGGATAGAGTAGCTTAGGCTATTTCTGCCTCCCTTTAACTTCACTACACAAGGGAGGGAGTAAAGCACTGGCTAAGCTTATAGACTGGTTACATTAACGTCACACATAATTATAGTTTTCGAAAGAGTGATTAGTAATCAAATCTCCAGTTTTATGGAGTTAGTTTTAGTTTAGTTCATATATTAAGTACCCCATACCAATCCTGTGGGCGGTAGTGGAAAAAGGTTACAGAGAGGCACATGACAACCCCAAATCCACTCTACTCTTACACTATACTACTCACTAATTCCTTGCAATGTTAAATGGGATTCTTGTACTGTTATATGTCTATTTGTACTCACTGAATTTGTGCGCCCCTTGAGGGACTTGAAGTAGAGGGGGGTAGAAATAGCCTAAGCTACTCTATCCCTTTGAGATGTATTTATTGCTTATCTCAATAAACATACTTG
This sequence comes from Procambarus clarkii, assembly GCF_040958095.1. Lineage (NCBI taxonomy): Eukaryota > Metazoa > Arthropoda > Malacostraca > Decapoda > Cambaridae > Procambarus > Procambarus clarkii. The sequence goes on along the minus strand of NC_091215.1, from coordinate 25,108,421 downwards.
AACTTGAACTTGTACTCACTAATCTATCCTGTGGCGTATCTAGCATATGGCCACTTTCTATTAAAATCAGATAAGCTATTCTCGGATAGTAAAAAAAAATCTTCATATGTATGATCTCTAATAATAATAATAATAATAATAAAGCATTGTGTCGGGTGACAGGCAGCCAGTTATATATACAGTACATTTTAGGCTTATACCGAGGTCCCCCCCCCAATGGTCGAATTACTTTACACTTATAAAACCTTATTCCTTGATTCTAATCCTGATTTGAAACTCTTATTTGATAGATGTAATAGAACCCATGAGTATCACGCCAGAAATAAATCTCTGAAATGTATACGATTTGTTGTGATAAGTTTTTAGCTTAGTTCATTTATTATGCACCCCATACCCATCTTGTGGACTGGTGGTTAATGAAGACAAAACTAAGTTTGAATGTAGAAGTCAGAGACCCATTATACTGAAAATAAACGGTAAAAATATAGAGAGAGTTAATATATATAAATATTTAGACATATATCTTGGATATACCCATGAGAGTTTGGAGGTTGAGATGAACAGACTGTTGGGTCAATGTCGGAAGAGATTACAACCTCTGAAGGCCTTGGCATGCTATGGAAAGGGAGTGGGAGTCCCTGTGCTTCGAATGATATACTTGAGTACTGTAAGACCCCTTATTGATTATGCTGCACCTGTTATTTCTTACACCCAACTGGGCGGCAGCTGTACAGTCGTGTGCATGCATTACCTACAGTAAGCAAATTTTGGATACATCGCTAAGATTCCGATTGATTGATTGATGAAGATTAAGCCACCCAAAAGGTGGCACGGACATGAATAGCTCGTAAGTGGTGGCCCTTTTGAGCTATTACCAGTATCAAGAGCTGATACTGGAGATCTGTGGAGGTGCGACTGCACCCTGCGTGACGGGAGATTTCTCCTGTGCTAAGATTCCGGACAGCACATCATTATGAATGAGGTACTTACATATTTTTTTGGACTCCACTGATGGTGTTATCTCTGAATTCCGAGATTTTTTTTCACATTCCATTATATAATGACGCAAAGTATGCAAATATTTCTGCCGACAGAGTTTACATTTAGTCAAATATACATGAGCAGATGTTACAAACTCCCAGAGGTACTTGTAATCGAGCCTAAGCCTAGCAGTGGTAACATCTAGAAGTCTGCTAACCTTATTAGATGACCCATAGACGTGCGGTTCTTCCTACATAATATAATGATAGATGGAGAAACTGGTGTGAATTTCACTTTGGCTCAAGTCTACGAGATTTAGTTGATGTTCCTGGAATATTACTGCCCTCAGGCTGCTCAAAGGCAGTCCAAGTTGGTAATTCCTTCTGTGAGCAAAAGTCTTGGCCAACTCATCAGTTCTATCATGCATTCGGAGACCAATATGGGAAGGAATCCAAAGGAGACAAACTCTGACTCCATCATTGATTATTTCATTATATCTGTGTCTAGCTTCAGAGATAAGCACGTCACAATTATGCCTTGGGAGCTGAGGGCAGTCAAGGATGACAAGAAGTCACTTACAATTAGCGTGTCAACTTTGGATTCATATAAGCGCTCGAGTGCAAGGATTATGGCAACCAATTCTGTTTGAAGAGTGGAGGCCCAATTACTGAGACGCGCTCCACACTCATGGGAGAAGGAACCATCTCTCGCTGTCACAACAACTGCACTTCCAGCTGCACCATAGGACTGGTGCACGGTTCCTTCAGTGTAAATAATCTGGGAAAGGGAGCGCTCTCTGACCAAAGCATCAATTTGACTTAAGGCATTGTACTTTGCTTCTTGTCGAAGCAAGGCTTGCTCTTTAATCAGCTTCTTGGGCGGAAAAGGGGGGACAGTAATTTGGAAAGGAGTGATCTCTCTGGTGCAGGAAAGTGTCGTTGTTGTCTCTCTTGGAAGAGGTGATGAATATTATACATTCTGAGCACATTGACAGTTTTGGTAGTCCATTTGGAGGCATGCTGACCTTCAAGAAAGAAGGCTTGGAGGGCTTCAGTGCCGGGGTTAGGGTGGGCTAACCTAAGCATCTTGATATCAATTAAAACATTAATTTCAGTGATACGATCACTTATACATGAAATATTCAGTTCCTTCCTCAGGTTTAGTAATTTAGATGTACGGGAGCATCCAAGGATAATCCTCATGGTTTCGTTTTGCATCTTTTCCAGCCCTTCAAGCATTCTCTCATGCACTAGAGCAAGCATCGGTGCAGCATAACCGATCAGAGATCTAATATATGACAGATACATCATTTTGGCAATTTTCACATTTGCGCCATATCGTGGATGGCAGCCTGCCACAGCCTTGAGAGCACGGAGCCTCTCACTACATTGGCGACCCAGTCTGGCTACAACATTGCGGTACAGTGGAACCTCAAGACCAAGGATTGATTGATTGATGAAGATTAAGCCACCCAAAAGGTGGCACGGGCATGAATAGCCCGTAAGTGGTGGCCCTTTTGAGCCATTACCAGTATCAAGAGCTGATACTGGAGATCTGTGGAGGCGCGACTGCACCCTGCGTGACGGGAGATATCTCCCGGACCAAGTGGTGACCAGATGGTCTAAGACCAAGGTATTTGTAACTGGTTACATAGTCGAGCAGAGAGCCATCATGCAGCTGCATCTTGCGAACAGCCTCGCCCCATCTGGGTGGGCGTCGGTTCAGGATCTACACAAAAATGGATTACATGATTTTTAAAAAATTCCTACATTTTTGTTTATTTATTTATTTATTTATATACAAGAAGGTACATTGGGATTGTGAGGATACATAATATAGTAATTACAATCTTGTAAAACCACTAGTACGCGCAGCGTTTTGGGCAGAATTTATGTATTTCAACAAAAATATTAAAATTTACCAAATCTTTATTTCAGATATGACCGGAGGCTGAGTGGCCTGAGACTCTCGGTAAGCACGACAGGCACACTGTCTACACAATATTCAACCCATCCTCCTGTTAAGATAGTTTTTGTAACTATGGTACAAAGTTTGACGTACTTGGCAATTAGATAGTAGAATTTTGTATTATTCACTTTATAGTCAGAAAAAATGAAGCTAAAAAACAAACATAAATATTCCCAGGCCTAGTATAGCACACATATGTACTATATTATACATCAGATTTCGTGTATTAGTCGAAGAAAGGTTAGGTTAGTTTAGTTTGTTTTTGCAACATAAATAAAAAATTTACTTAGGTTTGTCTAAATTTAATAGTACCTATTTAACTTTCTAATTGTGTTGTACGTCAGTATATGTACTATGGTCCTCATCGTTACTATAAGTACAACCAAAACAGGAAGATGGGCTGCAATATATGTATACCGTTCTCTTATAATGAGGTCCCCCAAAGAATACTCCCTTCCCCAGGAGGCAACCCAACAGTTGACTAACTCTAGGGTATCTATAATAATAGTAATAATAATAATAACAATAATAATAATATAATAATATTTTATTTACAAGAAGGTACGATGGGTTGGTGTTGATTACATTATAGTGATATTTTTACATTCTTACAAAGCCACTAACATGCATAGCGTTTCGGGCAATCTATTCACTCTTAGGTGAATAGGTACATTAGGTGAAAGGAAACGTGTACAACCATTTCTGTCAAGCCAAGAATTCGAAGCCAGGATTCCTGATTGTGAGTCGGTAATGAAAGGAACGCGAAATAGCAAGATATTCAACTGAGAGTCTACATAATAATTTGTACCTCGTGTAGGGCACTATGTAACATACCTTTCTTTGTTGCTACTTCTGTCTCCTATGTTAAATGTTTTAACGTAAATTTATTAGTGAGAGAAAGATCAGGTAGTTGTAACTAGTAAGATTAAGATACTAGAAATGTGTTTGTCTAGCGACGCGGCCAAGTGCTCCTATATATAGTGGGGTTTAAACTTCAATAGGAAGTTTGTCGACAGCTGGACGTACTCTGATACACTCCTAATATTACCTGAGTATTCTTTCTCTGTTTTTCATGCACATAGCCAGCCAGATAGATGTGTGTAGGAGTACTTTTGTAGTAAAGGATATTGTACTTATAATTATACATGTTCAGTGACATTACCCAAAGGGTGTATTAATTACTAGTGTTAAATGAGTGCATTCTGTGATCTTACGTTGGTGGGCCCGACTGTTCTTTTTACTGAGCGGGATATTACCACCATAATATCGTGAAGTAGGTTTAAATTCGTCAGTGCAATTTTATACTATTTTGTCTTATAATATTTTCCAGTTTAATACCTTTGTCTGTCTAGGTCATCTTCTATACACAGACCTTAATTTTATTAACTGAAAATTTATTTCGCAACAGACTGGGCCTTTAATGGGACATTTAAACTTATAGAGTAAACTAAGAGACAGTACAACTATCTAATACTAGTCCCTCAAAGCTTGCACATCTTTATTGCCAAAAACAAACTGATCTCTCTCCATCATTGAAACTTTTCCACTACCTCGCACAGGATTGGCATGGCGTTCATAATAAAATATAAAATCTATAATGTAATGAATTTTGGGAGTACATAATGAACTACCGCTCAGGATAACAAGTATTTACCCAGGTCTTTCCTAAATCACGTCTTGCTCCAAGACCAGCCCACCCTCTATGCCCAAGACTTTCCAATCTATTTGACCCCAAAAATTCTTAGGCTATTAAATCAGCTTTTCGAAAATTTGCCACTTTAACAGAATTTTCTCCTATAGATCTATTCCATTCCATGCTAAATCTGATTTCTTTGTGATTACTGTTCCCTAGTTCCCTAGTTAGTCCTAGTTCACCTCTTTCAATTTCATTAATTTGTGTTTCCAGTTAGGAAATAGGGAAATTTGTGTTTCCCTGTTGTTTATTTTGCACCCCACATTCATCCTGTGAGACGTAGTTTATTGTGTACCAATATTCATCTTGTGAGCGGTAGTGTATCGTACACTCCATACTCATCCTGTGAGCAGTTAAACAAAAAATTATTGCAGAGGGCACAAATAAGGCTGTAATCTTAGCCCAACGGAAATGTTCACATTAAATTGCATCTAACCTACACACACCTAATAATTATCATGACAGCTAGTAACAATTAACTTTTCACGTTGCAACATCTATGTATCTACACTATATTACTATACATTAGAGGTAAGTCTCTTGTTAATACCTAAAACAATTTTCAGTATTGGATATTATGGGATAATAGCGCGCGAGCTGCTGTTTGTGTTCTTTAGGCTACACATATTACAACATATACCTAACTCATTCATTTATCATTTATCTACTAGAAGATAAATATGGATACAGTGCAAGGATTTCAGATATTTTATAATTTGTAATAAGATGAAAATAATTTACAAAAATAATAATAATAATAACTCCTTGTATAGGTTTTCAGTTCAACTACTAGCAGCAGCAGTCAAATCTCTCTCTCTCCCTCTCCCCTGTACAGGTGTTGGCGTGTCTGTCGTCAGGACTGTTGTTGACAGGTGTGATGTCCGCGTGGGGGTTCCCTGCTGTGGTACTCCCCGAGCTCACCATCAACATCACCACCCTGCCCCAGCTCACCATCAACACCACCACCCTGCCCCAGCTCACTGCCATCACCACCACCCTCCACCTCTCACCATCTCAAGCCAGCTGGTTCGGTGAATATGTTGCTGCTTCTTGTTCACACCATTAAATTACACCTTCAGGTTATATTATTAATTTATCATGTAAACATTCTAAAAATATAACCAGGTATATAATATATAATATAATATAATAATATATATTATAATATATATATATATATATATATATATATATATATATATATATATATATATTATATTAAATATATTATAATAATATATATATAATATGCTATATATCATAACTACATATATAAATAACATAACTAAAGATATATGTGTAAAAAATATAACTACTTATACATACAAAAATAAATTCAAATTATTTTTATTTAATATTTATTTACAAGAAAGCACATTGCGTTGTGAGGGTACATAACATTGGTGTTGGAGCGTTACATTCTTGCAAAGCCACTAGATTGCAACCTGTCCTCATAATAGAAGGTCGCATTTTGACATATATTTCTACCTACGGCCTAAAATGGTAGCTGCTCGTGAAATACATCCTGTCCCGTTTTCTGTTTTGAGTCCTCTGGTAGGTTAGGATAAGGGCACTTTAGTACGAAAGTTTCTAAAGTACGACAGTATTCACCCCTGGCTGACACCTACATTCACAGGTGCTGATCGAGCAGGTGAGGCGGCTAACCAGAGAGAAATAGCAAAATCTGTCAAATACAGGCGATTGGAAGGTTAATACACCTTTGTTCACATAGCGTCTGAGACGCTCAGCCCCTGGGGAAGGAGTGCTTTGGGGTAGCACAAGATTGAGAAGCAGGCTGGGATAACTGGGAAAACACTAAACTGGGTAATGGAGTACCTGATGGACAGAAAGCAGTCCCAGTCAGAGAGGGGGTTTCAAGCTGGAGGAATGTAACAGGGTTAAGGTTTGCAAGAGAAAGCGCTAAGCCAGTACGACTATACAGCACTGGGAAAGGATGAGGATAAGGACGGAGAGAAGGGATGGTGCACAACGTCTTGGACGGTCGGGGATTGAACGCCGACCTGCAAGAAGCGAGACTGTCGCTCTACCGACCAGTCCAAGTAGCTGTCATGAATGTAACATGTGGCGTTCACTAAGGCACGGTCGTAGAACCGCTGCTGTTCCTACTTTATGTGTACGACCAACGAGACGGAGTATGCTGGTACATATCAATGTTTACAAATAACCCAAAGCTGATCTGGAATGTAAAAGCGGAGCGGTAACTGCAAGAAGTTACAGGAAGTCAGACAAACTCCAGGAGTGATCATATATAAAATGGTTGCTGGAATTCAGTCCCAGCAAGAGTAATGTAATGAAGATGGGAAAGGAAGAGAGGAGACCAGAAGGCATCTACATCATAAGGGGAAGGCAGCTACAGGAATCAGAGAGAAAGATTTGGGAGTGGATATAGTCGCAACACTAATAGCGGGGGCACACATAAGCAGGATAACAATAGCAGTATATGGGACGCAGGCAAATAATACTAATAATTCATTGTCAGGGGGACAGGAAGCCAGAGTGTGTTCATACTCGTTAGGCTTATATCGACAAACAACACATAATTTTTTGGCTAAGTCTCAAAAAACTGTCGGTATACTTTCTAAAATCTGATATTATGTTCCACACTCTGCTGTCCTCTCTTTATATTACGCGCTAATCTATCCCTATCTTACATACGGTATCTGTACATGGAGTTCAACCACTGCAAATTACCTCAAGCCTATCATTACTCAGCAAAAATCTGCTATCAGAACTATAACAAACTCTGTCTTCAGACAACACACAACCCCTCTTTTTAAGTCCCTTAACATGCTAAACATACACTCACTCCACACATTCTCATGTGCTATAAACATGTACAAAACCTTGTTCCTAAATGCTAATCTTGAACTGAAACTTTTCCTTGATAGGTGTAACAGAACTCATGAGCACCACACTAGAAATAAATATATTTTTGATATCCCCAGAGTCAGATTAAATCTGTGCAAACATTCCTTGCAAATAAAAGATCCCAGTCTTTGGAAGTCACTACCTGATGAATTAAAAAATTGTCCAACCCATTCCCCGTTCAAAAGTAAAACCAAAAAGTACCTAATTTCATCCTCATAATTTTATACCTTGTGCTTCAAACTCACACTGTATCTTGTACTACCCACTTCCCCAATATTAATACTTAAAAGACATATCCTTACCAGTGTAATCACCACTGTCAACTTACATTGTAGTTATTTGTTGATATAAAAACCTTGCTCCAATGTACCTTTTCATCTTACCTGATATGTTAGATTAAGGACCTGTCCGAAACGCTCTGCGTGTTAGTGATTTTGCATGAATGTAAAAATACCAGTCTTATATAATCTCACCAACCCATTATACCTTCTTGCAAATAAAAGTTATTATTATTAATTTTATTATTATTATTACTGTATACTGTGTTCCCAGCTTCCATACCTCTGTTCATGTGCATGGCTGGGTCGATGTTGGGAGGCCTGGTGTGTGAGCGGGTGGGACCCAGGCGACTTCAGCTCTACACCTCACCATTTCTATGTCTCACCTTCCTGGCGACATACATGGCGTCCTGGCAAGTGATACAGGAGGCTGGTGCGGCATTAACATTGCTTATGGTCAGCAGGGTCGGACAGGTAAGTCATCCAGCTTGCGAAACAGTTCTGGGTGCGTTACTCCGACTAAATATGTATGTAAACAATGTTGAACGTAGAGAAAAGGCCGAGTTCGAAATGTCCTCAGGGAGATATAATTAGTATATCACTTCGTATAAGATTTAATGGTCGATGGAGACCATCTTTATGTGTAAGATTCAAGGTAGGCACATAATATAATATACTTGGCTAGCACACAAGGGAAATAATAATAACACATGTATTAACTTTAACACAGAAATAAGGGTGACACTGAAAGTATTTACATGAACAATTACAACCTGGACGCGAATGCAGTTGCAGGCAAGCGTCGCATTGAGGCCGTAATTAATGTTAATTGTTGTTTTAGATTCAGCTACTCGAAACAAAAAGTCGCTAGTAGCACGGGCTATGGTGAGCCCGTAGTGGACTTACCTGGCACAGGAGCGGGGCTGTACCTGGTAACGCTGACTCCCTGAGCACCTGAGATAGACTGAGCAGGTGCCCGAGGTCATGGGTATTTATACCCATCTTGGTGATGTCACATCCTTTGTCACCGAGACTTGGAGACAGGCGGTATACCCAGACGTAATAAGGATCCGACAGTCCTTGTTACGTCTGGCGTTGCAAGGACTGTCGTCTGGGTTACGTGCGGTTGCAAGAACCCCTTGCAGGTCCTTGCAACCCCACACCGGCCTGGGGCTCTTATGCTGGGTGGAGGGTGTACTGGTGGTGGTGTCCAGACATTTGTCTGAGTTGAACTCCATACCCGTCGTTATACGCGGTATGCAGTGTGATGAATAACGAAGGTAAGAAGGAAGAGGCAGTTCTCTCTGCTATGCTGGGGAATTATGACAGTTATAAATCATCAAATATTATTATTAAATAAATAAAGGTTGTACTATATGCAGACGATGAGTCACAATAACGTGGTTGAAGACAGAATGACTAAACCACAACTCAGAAGCTGGAGAAGCGACGAAGTTTCGGACCATCCTGGACCATTATCAAGTCGTGTGATCATACGAACTGATAATGGTCCAGGACGGAACGAAACGTCGTCGCTTCTCCAGCTTCTAAGTTGTGGTTTGGTCATCAGGTCGTACTATAAATGTATAATCTTTTGTTTTTATTTTCAGGGAGCTGTAGTGGCATTAATGGTGCCCACAATCAACTCTTACTTCTGCGAGGTGAGTGACCCCCGTCACCGGGGCACTGTGACCAGTTTGGCCGGTTTCTGGGGCTCACTGGGCCTCTTGTTGTGTTACCTGCTGGGGTGCTTCGTGCGCTGGTACACAGCTGCCTGGATCATTCCCCTCGTCACCATCGTTCCAAGCTTCCTGGGCCTTATGGTGGCGCTGGAGTCTCCGTCCTGGCTCTTAAGGAAGGGAAGAAAAGCAGAAGCAGTAACCAACTTGCATCGACTACGAAGCTCATCGGAAGTAGCAAAGAAAGAGTTGGCAGATATTGAGAAATCTTTAACTAAAAATACAAATTCATTTTTCCAGTCATTAAAGTTATTAAAGAAAAGGGATAAATTTATACCGATCTTAATATCAATTTTTATGTTTGTAACGAGAGAATTTTCTGGAATTGCTGCTATTGCTATATACATAGTTAATTTTTTCAAAATTGCTGGAGTCGGTCTAAACCCATTTTGGAGTTCAGTTGTGGTAGGATCTGCTCGCATGGCGGGTAACTTCCTGGGAGCAGTTCTGCTTCGCCATCTTTCCCGCAGGTATCTCCTGGTTGGTGGCGGCTGTCTCAGCTCTGCGGCCTTGGCAGCACTCGGAACCTTCTATTTCCTACAGGACAAAGGGCATGACCTGTCCCAGTTGAATTGGTTGCCACTAATGTCCTTCGTGTTTTATGCCTTGGGAATAACAGTAGGAATAACGCCGGCGAGCTACCTGGTAGTTTTAGAGATCATTCCCGGCCCTGTTCGCGCCCTGGGTTTGGGAATTGCCACAACAACGTATGCCCTTAGTGCCTTCCTCGTTGTCAAGACGGTTAACGACGCGCAGACGGTACTGGGCAGTTGTGGTTTGTTTTGGTCATACTCTGCCGGCTGCGCCATCATTGTACTATTTGTTCTCATTTTTGTACCAAAACCCCGTAAACGATCACCTGAGGATATAGAAAATTAATGCTTGTCTCCAAATCATCAAACATCAGCATAAAATAGCCCAAAATCCATCAGACATCTGCATATATCTGATTATATATATATATATATATATATATATATATATATATATATATATATATATATATATATATATATATCATAATTCCTGGTCGAAGGTAAAGTTATTTAACAGTCGGTATCTAAGCTTGTATGGTTATGAACTATGAGACATGTAAAATGACGACTTTTGAAAGTTTAATTATGTGGAGGACATATTCTAGACGTATCTTGGATGACCATCATCGCACTCATTACAATCTCCTACCTGGCCCGATGACCACACCCACACTTGAGGAAATAATTCACAAACGAATGATAACATTTTGTCTGAAAGGCATCACCCATCTTGTAAACTAAATCACCTTTTTTCAGGCACTGACTTATCACTAGCCATTCCAACCTGTCCAGAAATGTAAATTTAATTGTTAGGAAATACAACTTCAGAATGGGTGATATTTTTAATAGGGTGGCGGGTCGACAGGACAATGTAGCACAATTTCCCGGCTGAGAGAGCGACGGAGACTTTTTTTTTATTAACATATGAGGTACATCTGCATATGTGCAGGTACCTTAGACTATATGAAGAGGAGTGTGTGTGAGTGTGTGTGTGTGTGTGTGTGTGTGAGTGTGTGTGTGTGTGTGTGTGTGTGTGTGTGTGTGTGTGTGTGTGTGTGTGTGTGTGTGTGTGTGTGTGTGTGTGTGTGTGTGTGTGTGTGTGTGTGTGTGTCAAAAAGCTAGCTACGTGATGCTAAAAATCCCCAGCACACAGGATGGTTAACGGCTCCTTTAAAGGCAGACCTTGAATTGTCGATGAGCAGTCTGAGAGCAGCAGTACACCGAGAACTTCAACAAGATCTTGTAGATCTGAGGCAAAGTGAAATTGACACCAGTAATTTCATCTATCATCATACTATCATGCAAGAGGAGCCACACATCTATGGATCATCCAATAAAATCAGCAGACTTCTAGATGTTACTACTGCTCGGCTTAGACTTGGTTACAAGTATCTCTGGGAATTCTCATTATCTGCTGATGTAGACCTGACCAAATGTAAACTGTCAAGAAAATTATTCGCACACCTTCCGGTGATGGAGTGCGAAAAGATACGTGAATTTAGAGACAATTCTATAACCAATGTTCCAGCGATGTGTAAATATTTCATTCAAAATGATCTGCTACCAGAAATTTTAGCCAAATATCCCCAGTTTGCTAACTGTAGGTAGTAACTGAGTGATTGTAACCTATCCACCGCTGCCCACTGGATGGGGGGCGGTGTGCAGGACAAACATATAAATTTTGACACTAGCTCTCCACATATGTCAGTTGCTTAATTTAGAACCTGTACTTGAGGTCGATCTCGAACCCATTGTTGATGTGACCACTTATATTGAATTTTGTAACTAGCTCATCAAGATTGTAACTTGCTTAGCTAAATGAATTGTGGGGTTCAGTCCCTGAGCCCATTATGTGCCTCTGTAACCCCTTCCACTACCGCCCACGGGATGGGTATGGGGTGCATAATAAATGAACTAAACTAACTCCTATTATTAATTATAACAGTAATCGAAAAAAAGTCATAGTTTGTATATACAAAAGATGAAACAGAGAGCCATGAGCTAGAACGATGTGCTGAGTCCATAAGGAGGCGGAGCGTCCAGAAATACCTTCCTGTGATTGGCTGTTGAACGGAATACCAACACCCTTTTATTAATAAAATTTTAACTAAGAAATAGGTCCTTGTGCACAACAACAAGGTTGTTGTGAAAAAGAACAACAATTTCTGTTTTGCACCTGACAGAAATCTCCATCTAACTGAATAATTTACTCGAATAAGAGGGCAGAGCAGTGTATCATTATTTGTGTCAAGGCAACCCCCAATAATGTCACAAGTTAGGTAGCCAACCCATTTTTATATAACATCCTGCAATATTTAATTATCACTTTAAATAATTAACACTTCACTTTTTGGGGTAAATTAAAGTTAAAGCAGAATTTCATAAGCAGGACTGGTGGGCTGAACTAAGATGATTTACTAAGTGGATGTTCCCTTCCTGTGATTGGCTGTTGTGTGAATGTCAACAAAGAGTTTCTACCAATGATATGCCATCATTTTTTTTATTATGCACACTATACCCATCTGTGGGCGGGGCTTGGAACCTCTTACCCGAGCACAACAACCCGCCTTATGGGTTGCTGTTTGGCTATTTATAGTGCGTTGAAAAAGCAAAAGATGGCATTAGTTGTATTTTGTAGGGTAATTTGTTATAAGTGTAATTTGATGTCAACAGATGGCGTAAGCTGTATCTTATGGCCACTGTTGACCTGCCAGTTGATAGTGTTCTTATGTGGACAGATGGCATCAGCTGTATTATTATTATTTTAATAATATTATTACATCTAATTTGTTACAAATTTGGGAATTGTTTATTCTGAGATTTATTTGATTAGAGGATTTATTGCCAAACAGAATATAGAAAGTTTTGTCAATGTTAAGGGTGAGTTTGTTGGCAGTTAGCCAAAGATGGACTTTATTTCAGTATTTACTGTGGCATTTAGAGCAAGGGGGTCAGGACTGGAGTAAATGAAGGTTGTGTCGTCAGCAAATAGAATTGGGTTGAGGTGTTGGGAGGCATTTGGAAGGTCACTAATGTAGATGAGAAAGAGGAGAGGGCCAAGTATGCTGCCCTGAGGAACACCGATGTTGATGGGTAGGGTGGGAGAAATTGAATTATTCACAGAAACATACTGGAGCCTGTCAGTAAGGTAAGATTTGAGGTATTGCAGGGAGTGTCCTCTGACTCCATAATGATGTAATTTAAGAAGAAGGTTTTGGTGGTTGACAGTGTCAAAAGCCTTACGCAGGTCCACAAATACCCCAACAGGGAACTCATTTTTATCAAGAGCTGCATGAATCAAGTTAATCATACTAATAAGTGCATCGTTAGTGCTTTTTTGGGTCTGAAGCCATATTGACAAGAGCTAAGTATATTGTGTTTGGCTAGATAAGAGTAAAGCTGCATGTAGATTAGTTTTTCAAATATTTTTGACAAGTTAGGCAGGATTGATATGGGTCTGTAGTTGTTAACATCTGGGAGATCACCACATTTGTGGACATTTGTGGACTCTCGCCTTTTTTTGTAGAATATCTGGAAAGGTTTGGAGTTCAAGTGAATCAAGAGTGTATGAAGTAGTTCCATAGCTCAAAGTACATCATACCATTTGGTCTGAAATCACTGATAACAGGGCAATCACTCCTGTGGATTTGTTCATTGATACATCACGATAATGTTATTTCTCTGTGTACAGATAACCGGGAGTTAGTCAACTGTTGCGGGTTGCTTCATGGAGAAGAATAGTCGTTGGCCTAGATCAAGTGTGGGACCTGCCATCTGACAATTATATAGCCAACAGAAATGTTGTGCGTAATTATATATCGGCTATATAAAATATACAGATATATACTAAGAAAATAATCACTATAATAAAATCCTCTATATTTTGTATAAACAAGATAAATTCTCTATATTTTGTATAAACAAGATATTATTTTATTTATCTTACGTGAAATTGGCGTTGGTGAGCCATTCGCTTATGGTTTTAGTAGCCAGAAGTGTTGACGTGCTGTGGTGGTCGCTGGAGCCGTGTTAGCCGTGGGTGTGTCGTGGTGACAGGTGCAGCCCCTGCTGCAACATCCTGCAGGAGGGTCATGGCTGCTGCAGGCACTGTACTGCCCTTCGTCCGGGGCATAGACTTGACCAGAAATGACTTCAAGGTAAGCCTGATATGCCATTGAGCCAATAATGACATGATTGCGAGTCTGTTATGTAGTCGAATCTGCAGAATCACATTTGTTCTTAAGGTTGCATCTCGGCAATCTTGGGAAACTACGTAAGATGAGACGAGGGTAGAGTTATTTTCAAGAGGTTTCAAAAGCCCACTTTCCCTGACATTCATGAGGTTATGTAAAGTTTTGTATGGTGAGGTTCAACTATTATTTGGTATGTTAGGTTGGCTTGGGATTGCTTTATTTTTGTAATAAATTAACTATGTCGGGGGACAGGAAGTCAGAGTGTGTTCATATACGTTTGGCTTTTATCGAGGTTTAATCTCCGGTTATCTGGATTTCTGTCCACATATGAACTTTTGGCAGAAAATTATCCGGATGCAATTTTGGCAGGATAACCCAAATACATGGTTCAGCGGGCTTTAAATAACTGAGCTCATACTTTTATTTATTTTTATTTATTTATTTATTTATATACAAGAAGGTACATTGGGTTTGTGAGAATACATAGCATAGTATTTACAATCTTGTACAACCACTAGTAAGCTCAGCATTTCGGGTTGTACATTAAATATGTACAGTACATATAAATACTGTACAGTACAGTAAATATACAGTACATTAAATTTTATAACTAGCTTATCAAGACTGTAACTTGTTTAGTTAAATGAATTTTGGGATTCAGTCCCCGAGTTCATTATGAACCTCTGTAAACCTTTCCACTACTGCCCGCAGGATGGGTATGGGGTGCATAATAAATGAGCTGAACTAACTTCAGCAGTTAAGCTTGTATGGGGATCTCGATCACACTAAACACAGTATAGTATAAAGTTTTAACAAAAGCAGGGTCACATGTCAACATTACGAACAAGATTTTGTGAAAATTTAACCATTACAAAATAATTGTAACTACATATTTGCATTAAGTGATACAACACTATTGGTAATGATAAAATACCTGAAATATATTCATTGTTTCCAAGTTTGTATTCAGAGTTAGCTCTAGATAAAGTAAGATAGCCTGAGTTACAAAAGGACAATTTTTGTCAATACTGTACAGTAATGTAATAATAAACTTTTATTGCTATATAAATTGCAATATTTGTATGATGAATATTGTGTTGAATGGGGAACTCTCAGGGGAAAACGCCAAGCCATTATGACTATATAGCGCTTGGAAGGACACAAACCAGCGCATATACGAACGGAATGGTTTGTATGTACAAAATTCTCAGTGAACGAAGTTGTTTCTAGCCCAGTATCCGAAATTGCAGTATACGACTTGACCAGTCCCCGGGGTCAAGATAAGGATTTGGGATGGGATGGGAGGAGGAATGGTGCCTAACCACTTGGACGGTCAGGAATTGAACGCCGACCTGCATGAAGCGAGACCATTGCTCTACCGTTCAGCCCAAGTGAAAGGACAAATTCAGTGTTGAAATATGCAAAGTGTTAACTATGTGATGTTACTCCAATATTCCATGTTACACTATTGTCCATATCAGTTCCAGTATACATGGTAGTTGTACAATAATTAGTGTACACTGAACACTACATTACTGTAATAATAATATGATTGACTTTAGGCCAAAACCCACGACAAATACTCGCTTTGCTCACAATTAAAATAAGTTGAAATCCACCTTAATCCTTCTGTTGCTATATGTAGCTATGGTCAAATTGCAAAAAGTTGTTTAAAGTGAAATACCCTATGACATATGTGATGTAATTACCTAAGTGTAGTTACAGAATGAGAGCTACTCTGGTGGTGTCGGATAAAAAGCCTTTTAGAATGTCACTGATAAATCCGAATCTGCATCACTTGGCTCAGGATAAAGCATACAAGTAGAGGAGTTTTGGACTCGATGAACTGCCAGAGATATCCGGGTCAGGAGGAGGCTGTGAAACCATTTTTTACTTTTGAATTTCCCTGAGGGCCACTAACACACTAGTGGCCTCAATGAGGACAAGAAGTCGGCAGCTTGTCAAAGATCTCCCTCCCCCCATTTGTCCTGATGATTTTTCAAGCTGGATTTTAAAATTTAAGTTTTGGTATTTAAGGGTTTTGCAGGTTGGTGGTTCCATGGCTTTATAACCCTGTGGGTGAAAAAGCATCTCCTGTTTTTATTCCTGCATTGTGGCATGCTGTGTTTGTTTGCTCCTTGTTTGTGTTACATCTAACCCTTTGAAGAAATTGTCTAGATAAACATCCTCTAAATTGTTAAGTATATTTAAGGTTTCCATGATGTCTGCCTTGTCATGCTTGGTTTGTTGTTAGCCCTGAGGCCTAAACCGTTCTTGGTATGAGAGTTGACTTGGTTCTGGAATTATTTTTGTCTCCTGGTGTTGAACATTCTCCAAAAGTCCTTCTGAAGATGGTCATATTATAAAATACCAGCACTGTACCTGTATCCCCAATTTTTTTTTTATCAGTCTTTGCAAATGTTTTCTGTCTAAATGGATTGTGCATTTGTTTAAATACAATGTATTTACCATTTAATAAAAATTTTGGCCTTTTCAAGTACTGTACGGTATTTGGCCAAAGATGTAATCACAAAATGTCTTATGTTTTAAATGACTAAAGGTCAGTAATGCTGATTATAAAAATGGGTTAACTTTTTTCTTAGAACTGGAATAGTTTAGAAATGTAGAGTATTACTGTGTATGGTTAAATCTTATATTTGAAGTAGACTATACTGTACTCGGTCTTGGTGTATTATGATTTTATTACTTGCAGAACACTGGCATTCCTCGGAGCATTAAGGAGATGTCAAGTCTCCGTTGGCTTCGAGCCAATAACACCGGGATAGACATGGTGCCTGAAGAAATTAGTAAACTACAAAAATTGGTTAGTGGAGTTCGACACGATTGATATTTATTTAAAATATGTCGGTAAACCTATTTTATTTGCAGTATTTATATTTTCATAAATTGGTACATTTAATATATACAGTATTTAGATTCCATTCACCTGGGCTCTTTGGGTCTCGAACCGTGGACTCCATGAGTGTGAGGCTGAAGCTCTATTGACTGGGCTGTGTCGATAGAGCTTCAGCCTCATACCTGTGGGGTCCACGGTTTGAGACCCAAACAGCCCAGGTGAATGGAATGTTTATTTCCATGGAAGTGTGGATGACAGTGTACAGTATTTAGAATTGACCCTTGTTTCCACTTCCCTGAGAACACACACAAGATTGAACACAGTTGTATTTAATTGATGATCATGTAAGACAAATAAGATGCATTTGGGGAATTTTTTATCAGGAGAAAGTATCAGGCCATCACAACTATATAGCACTTTGGAAGGGATAAGGATTTGGGATGAGATTGTGGGGGGGGGAGGAATGCTGCCCAATCACTTGGACAGTTGGTGGATTGAATGCCAACCTTCACAAGGTGAGACCATCGCTCTACTGTCCAGCCCAAGTGGTTGGGTGCAATTTTGAGGAGACAAAGTGAACATAGAGGGAAATCAGGTAAAAGGTTTCCTTCCCTTCCTTCCCCTCTGCCAAAGCAGGGTATTGTAAATTCCACAATAAAGGATACTCTGTAGTGTGTTCAGAGAGTGTTTGCAGTTTTTTAGAATCTTTATCTGATTTTGTAAGTTTTTTTATTTTGTTTATCACAGGATTTGCTTGATTCATCAAGCAGAGATACACATGTATTCATTTGGTGGAGATTGTGTTGGTATTACTGTATTTACATTAGGATTTACATTGTCGGGTAATTTAGTATCTAGCCGAACCAAGTACTGTACAGTACAGTATATACTGCATATGAATAAAGTGATTCAGATTCATGATAGTAAAAACTAGCTTAAGTACGTATGTTGTGATTAACTTGTCTACTTGATATTAATTTATAAAGATCTTAAGTTTTGTAGTGATTAGTTTTGTATTAAGTATGTATTTTTAACAATTCTGTTTTTTTTAGGGTCATCATAGTCTTATGTTTTCATATTTCAGGAGCATCTATCTTTAAAAAACAATAACATAGAAAAACTTTATGGTGCAATAACATCCTTGCCATGCCTCCGTTCTCTTAATGTCCGGCACAACAAGCTGAAGAAATCTGGCATTCCTAGTGATCTTTTTGAGATGGACGATTTAACAACTTTAGATTTCTCGCACAACAATTTAAGTGAAATTCCAGAAGGCTTAGAGGAGGCAAAGTCTCTCTTGGTGCTAAACCTCTCTGACAATTGGTAAGTGTTTATTTTATGAACTTTTTTACAAAAGAATGTGATAGTCTTTTCATTAAGATATTGAGTATCCTGCACAGTGGTTCTTTATTTAACATGCGAGTTACATTCCTGGTAAATGGTGCAGTATATTAACTGAAGATCAAATGGGGAAAATAAATTTTTCTGTTCATGACAGTTGTTCATTATAAGAATACTGTATCCCAGTTTAAATTGAGAGAGTGCCCAAGTCTGATTATAGTAAGACCTATGCTTGTGAGATTTTCGGTCTATAAATTTTATCAAATGCAGTCTGCTTTGTACACTGTGTTGTTCAGTTTTTCATAATTTTTGTTTTCATAGATTGCATCTGAAATATTTTGCCCTGGGGGGGGGGGGAATAGATTTCAGAAATACTGTTCACAAAGTATTAATAAGTACAGTGAATACAGGTAATACTGAATGACTAGTACTATGAAAGATGATCATATTAGTGAGAGGAGGGACTGCTTGTTTGATCCATCTACTGTATTTCATATGGAAAGTGAAGTATTATATAGATTTTAGAGTTGAGTGTATCACTAAACTTATAGGTTAATCATATTTTTGTTTCAGTATTGAGGAAATTCCAGCACAAGTGTTTGTGAACTGCACGGACCTCTTGTATCTCGATGTTGGTGACAATCGTTTGGAAACTTTCCCACCCCAGATACGGCGATTGGTTCATTTACAGACACTAGTCCTTAATAACAATCCATTAACACATTTTCAGTTCAGGTGAGTATGTTGGGATTATAAGATTTATATATATGATAAAATGTGTATTTTCTGGACAGATTAGACATTGACTATACTCAGTGGTGGTCACTCATAAGAGCTGGTGAACTGCAGTCTTCCCCAGATACACACTGCCAGGTGTATGACTTAACCAACCTCACACTAGAATAATAAACAACTAACAAATGTCATGATAGTCTGTTATTTTCAATATATTTGTAATGAATTTAAAAAATTTTCATTAAAAGGAGACGAAAATGGAGGCTTCATGCTGTACGATAGTGTAGGATTTATCTGCGCTATATCTGGCATTGTGATGCAGTCTCCCCATTCTGTATTCCCACGAGCTGCCACTGACTATACTGTATAGATAATTACATTCATATTCGTGTAAACTATACTTGAAACTCTGAAATAAAGCTTCAAGTCAGTAAGAAAAGTATCTTGCTGAGCATGGTCTTTTGACGGCTTCCAATTCTTCCTTTATTGATCGTCTTTCTCAGTGTGCACGAGTCAATTCTTGGCATCAGGTTGTGTGTGGTGGCTGTTAGATCAGGGAATTAAGAGGTGCTTTCGATTTGTCATCATTGGAGTTGGCTGCCAGCCACCCAGACAGGCGAACTGATAGTCCTCATTGGCAGTCACCCATGATGCCCAAGAGTTCAGAAAGGCTTTGAGTTTTATGAAATGACCTCTAATGATTGTATTCTGGACTGAGTAGTAGTAGGCATCCATCAGTCTCGGGAGACTATGGAGATGCACTCTGAGTACTTTCTATGATTTCTAACACTTGAAATGACCCCTGAGGGATGCTTGAAAACTACATGATACTAATGCCAGTGTTTGATCTTTCTTAAGGCCATAAGGAATCATACCTTCAGAAGCAGCTGAATGATTCTGCTGAGAAGTTGTTTTTCTCGTTGAATTTACCTTATTTTTCAGTTAGTTCAGTTGATTGCGCCCCCCTTGATTATTTAGGCTCCCTGTGGTCTGGATAATCATGGTTTCCAGAGTGAAATTGTTTTTGTGACAAGATATACAGCCTTGAGTTCCATTGTATATGCAAATGTGTGCTTTGTCAGATGCATTGATAAAACATTACTGTATAGTACTGTATGACTAAATATATCAAAGATCAGATGCACTAGAAGGTCTAGAAACGATCATTCCGATCACACAAAGTAACTATTTTCTTCATTGTGCAGTCTGTTCTCAATCTGCACATAAAATATGTTTTTACAAAACGGTTTCAAAGTGAATTTGATTTTGTGGAAAAAGAGATTCTTTTAGAGACCATCAAAAGTCCACTATTTTTTCACTGCTCTCTCAAACTATCTGCCTGAATATACAATACTGTTCATAAAGTGCAAAATGTAAAGGCATTATGATTCAAGAATATAACCTAGAAAATTGTAAAACAAATAATAATACAGTAATAATAATAATAGAGGAGTCACAAGGTCAGTTTATGATTAAATTGTCACTCGAAAATAATAAGTTGGGCAATCCTCACATGTAAACTTGCATGCAGGAAATCTTATCCTCATTCCATTCGAATTTTGATGTTGAAAATCATGTACTGCAATGCAGGTTTGAATTTACATTTTCTGTACTCTCTTGTTGAGGATCAATTGCACAGTAAGGTAACTGGCTCACTTAATTTAATCTTGACAAATAATATCAGTTATTTCTTCAGACAACCTACCTGACTTTCCTAGTATTAGTTGACAATGGTAGTTATTAAAGGTAAAATTGTCAACCCGTTCTCGCAAATTTAATAAGTCAATATTGACTTATTAGTTGTGTGCATAGGTGACATACTAAACATAATAGTTTCCCTTGAAAAGCTTCGTAGAAAACACCGACCTTACCTAACCTACTTAGTATGTTAAAATAAGCATCTTATAGCTTCGTAATTACAATTGTTACTTAACCTATTATAGGTATAGGTTAGGTAATAATTGTAATTACGAAGCAATAAGATGCTTATCTTAACATACTAAGTAGGTTAGGTAAGGTCGGTGTTTTCTATGAAGCTTTTCAAGGGAAACCATTGTTAAGTATGTCACCTATGCACATATTTAATAAGTCAATATTGACTTATTAAATTTGCAAGAACGGGTTGAAAATTGTATAGCTCCATGTGTCTGTCAATGTGTGCGCGCTACCATTCCAGACGAAGTCTCTATAAAAATTGCAAAATACTGTAAAGAGAAACATTTGGTATACTTTTTAACACGTCCTTAAAACCTTTATGTAACATTTTGAAATTTTCTCTCCCACAGACAACTGCCATCCTTAGTTGCCCTTCAAACACTGCATATGCGTGCCACACAGAGATCCCCTTCCAATCTTCCTGCAAGTTTGGAGGGTCTCACAAATTTGGCAGATGTTGATCTGTCGCACAACAACCTTGCTAAGATTCCAGATTGCTTTTTTACGCTTGTTAACTTGAAGCGACTGAACATGTCTGATAATGCCATCACCGAAATAGGCTCGGCTATTGGTAAGTAAATTATTTTATAAAGATAATTCTTCATGAACTGATTGACAGGGATCACATTTCATTTGTAGCTTGGCAGCTATTATTTAAGCTCGACTGTACTTTGGCTGAGGGGCAAATGACAGCCCGCCAAACACACACCGAAACTACGACGTTGGTACAACATTCGAACAAGTTTTAACACCGCCTAACCAGTTATAACAACCAATATAGCAAGTTGTAACAACGTTCTAATACGTCACAAACACATTAAGATGTAACAACTTTATTACAAGTTGTAACAAGCGGAAAATGGATACAGTTTCGGTTTGTGTTTCCAGGGAGGTGATATCTTAATATAGTAAATGCTCATTACTGTATGTAACTATTAGTTTATACCGAGTCTCACTCTTTGTTTATACTTAGAGACTATAGAAGTAGTTAATAATAACTTACTTTTACTAAGGATTTATTGTTTTCCCTGGTAGTTTTGAAACAAAACTGATTCTTACATAATATGCCAACAGAGGAGCTAGAAGTGGTGAATGTTTTTAAGGAATGAAGCTTGGTGTTCTGGGTTTGTGAGATAGATAATGGAAATGGAGAGTGGAATGTAGTAAATGTAGTAAGAACAGGAGTGAAAGAAAATAAGGGAGGGAAGGAATTTGTCAATAACTAGTGGTATGTGGTGATGACTAACTTCTTGTATTGCAGTTCAAGGTATTTGTGTGTGAAATTCAAGTTTGAAAGACTAAAGGTGGCAAATGTGACTTGTATGCATTTTGTAATGATGAAAGTGAGAATGAGAAACGGTTATAGAATATTAACTGTGAGTAAACTGAAAGGTACTGTGAGAATAGACCTTTAGAATGGCAGAGTTGAAATTGTCCTAGTAATAAATTACATTGGTTGCAAATTGAGTTATGTATGCAATGAGAGAGAATATGTATTACTAATACATACTTAAACAAGGATATACATAAATATTCATGATATAGCATAAATTCTGAAATTATGAACCTTAATGAAGCAAAACGTGAAGGTAAGAATGATTTTTTTTTCTACAAGGTGATAGGTATCAGTGAGTCTGTAAAATGGTACAAAAGAGCAAACCAACAAAATTTATAGAGGAAGGGGGGAGTAAAGGGCAAAGGAGGAAAGAACATGACGTTAATGAGGTGATAATCCAGAGAATACGTTATTTGGAGACCTGACAGAAAAATTAGAAAAGATAGAGGCATTGCTCTTGGGGTAAAGGAACGACTAAAAGTAAGAGAAATAATACTCGACAACCCAAGAAAAGTTGGTAAATAGACTGGTAAATAGACTGTGAATAAATGACATGTTACGGAATGTGGAATTGGAGAAAAGATTGATCTGTGGGGGGGGGGGGGGGGGTTAGATAGTAAATGGTTACCAGAAGACTACATAAAGGACAATGTGTGAAGAGCCTATACAGGTACTTTGCTTTCCAATTTCAGAATTACTTTTAAATATTTAGATGGAGAAATGCCAAAGAAATTGTTCACAACTTTTGAGTCCAAAATTGAAATATGCAGCAGTTGCATTGTGTCCATATCTTAAAGAGCATCGGTAAACTTAAAAGGTGCAAAGACATGCAACTCGTCAGTCCTACACACCACCGTTGGCTTTTGGAACCGAAAAACATGAACTACGGTGAGAGGCTAGAGGTGTTAGGTATGCTAAATCTATAAGACGGAAGAAAAAGAAAGGATATGATAACTCCATACAAGATTGTAACATGAATCTTAAAAAATTGGCAAAGAGAAATTTGTGAAACCTGCAGCTTCAAGAACAAAAGGTCATAGGTTCAGGCCAAGGAAACAAAAGTACCAAAAAATATAAGAAAGTTCTCTTTTGCAAACAGAGTGGTAGACAATTGGAATAAGTAAAGTGAGGTGTAGATGCCTAAACTGTCATTAGTTTCAGAGAGTTATATTACAAAGAACTAGGAAGGCCGGACACCACAAGTTTAGCTCTCATCCTGTAACTACACTTGGGTAATCACACTTGATGCTTCAGACGGGTAATGATATACAGTAGTGGGTGTTTGTTACAATGAAGTATCATCAATTGCTCTATGATGCCCATTCTTAAAAATTTTGTTGTAGTTCACTTTAATATAGTAAATTTTATTTTTTTCCCCCATCAGAAAACTGGACCAAAATTGAGGTTTTGAATATGTGTCGTAATGAACTCACTGCTTTGCCTTCACAAATATGTAAATTAGAGAGTCTTCGCCGACTTATGGTAAATGAAAACAAGCTTGATTTTGAAGGAATTCCATCGGGTATTGGCAAAATTGTTGGTTTAGAAGTTTTCTCAGCTGCTCACAACCGCCTCGAGATGATTCCAGAAGGACTGTGCAGGTAGGGTATATAACCATCATGCTTCAGTCGTAATTTGATGTAATCCACAAATGATTTGGGATTTATACAGTCGACTTTTGCTTCTTCATGGAAATATATTCCTTATGGCCCTGTGCAAAACTGAGCTGAACCGGTATTTTGTCAACCTTTGAGTTGCTGCTCTGAGTCTTGAGACACTTCCACTGTGGTCAGCTGTAAAATTAATCAGAGCAAATAATCTTAAATTTTTATCTGTACATAAATTTCAAAACAATAAAAAAATGAACAATTAATTTAAAATACAGTACTGTATTGATATATCTTTTTATAAATACAGTATTGTTTCCCTTTATCGTAACATTAGAAAATGGGTTTGGGATATAGAACAAAAGTAAAATACCCTTTCTAAAAACAAAACTGAAAAACTAGATCTGATCATCTTCCATGAGCTTATTGCAGTGTAATCCTAGCACCATTATTGATGATTTATAACAAATTGTGATACATTGGGCAAGGCTGTTTAAAAAAATCTTAGTTTTCCAAGCTTTGTACTGTATCGCATTCACGTGTCAACCTAGTATACTGTACTTGGTTTGTGATTTATCATGTCAATAAGTTTACAATAACTTACATCAAGAATAATGTGCCAAAAGAATGATTTTAATTTTAACAAGATTTTGATTTATCTTAAAACAAAAATGTGTACGAGTGACAAAGATTTAATTTTGTAATAAATGACAATTAAAATTTCTTCTAACAGATGCCCCAACCTTAAGAAATTGATACTAAATAGCAACCGCCTAGTGACATTACCAGAAGCCATCCACTTCATCAGCGAAACTCTGGATCAGTTGGAGCTCGCCGACAACCCAGAAATGGTTTGGCCTCCAAAGCCTCGTGGGATGGCTCAAGGTTCGGGTATTGCCTTCTACAACATTGACTTTTCCCTGCAAGCCCAGTTAAGAAATGCTGGGGCCCAGGCTGCACAACTTGCTGCCACTCTGGCACAACAGCAAGGTTAGTAGCGAAGTAGAGCACCAAGGCTGAAAGACTCGAAAGATTGGATTACATGTAGAATCACATTGCAAATTAAGTTACTGATCATTTGTATCTATGCAGGTATTACACTGACCAACAGAGTAAAGCACTTGTTAATATCTTGTTCATTACATTTATCTTTGCATGTGTAAAGCAGGTGTACTTGTAAATGTATAAAGGATTTCTTTAGGTGAATACATACAGCCTAAGGAATTGCTTTTGGAAAGTTAAAAAGAAAAATGCAAATAATTGGTTATGAATTTCTAAGAAATTTTGGGTGCTTTCTAACGTGATTCAGTGGTTGATGACAAATACAAGGATTTCATTGACTAATAATTAAAGGAAAGAGTCAACATTAAAAAAACTAGATAAAGATTAATTGTTAATGAAATAAGAAAAATATAGAATAAATAAAATTCAAGGTATACTTTATGATAAGGCCATATGATAGTTACTAATGAATATATGGAAGATTGTATATGAATTTGCTTCAGGCACACCAAAAGACCCAATTGCTCGAAAGAAGAGACTACGTCAGTTCCGCAAAGACCAAAAGGACCAACAAGATGACAAGCAAGAAAAAATCCTAAAGGGCATGAAAGAGATCGCTAAAGATGAAGAGAAGCAGAAACAAAAAGACAAGATGACTGAGGAACGCAGCCAGGAGGTTAAAACGTATGTTGTTTTGTTGGTTAATACTCTGAATAAAGAGTTGAAACAAAATTGGGCTAATAATTGTAGAATGTAGCAGCATTATTTATTGAAATAACTGAAGCTAATGTATTTTGCTTTTTTGTTTTTGTTTTTGGTATCCTAAAGTTTCCTTAAAAATGTACAGTATTTTGGTTTCATATCTAGTTACAAATAATTTTGCAATTGGTAGGAAGTCCAATTCAATCCATACAAATATTTAGTATAGCACTCACACGCATACTTATAGCCTGAAAATGCCCAAAAAGAATTGTTCTTAACACTGTATTTGTCACATGGTTAAAAAGCCCTGGAATGTGGCACTGGCATGGCAAAGACAACATTTATACTGCTCGGGGACAAATCTGAATAATTACTTTGATTAATATGCAAACAACATCTTCCACTCTCCAAATAGATATGAAGTACAGAAAATTTATACTTAACAAAGCCAGCATTTGTTCATTTACACCATTTTGGCCCTACTTTTCAAAATAAAATGTGAGGAGTTGATGCCTTGGAAAAGTCATTTTGCATATCTAAAACAATTTTAATTATATTTTGAATATTGAAGTATTTTCCATATAAAGTATGGAAAATAAAGATTTTCAAATAAATAAACTACATTTTTAGTGTATTATATGCAATATAAATCATGGTTCAAGTGACTTAATTCCAGGACATAAATGTTCTAATATTACAACATATAGTACTGTACAAGAGATAAATACAGCCAATATGCATAATCACCGAAGAATTTTATGTATATGGGTATTAGTAGTAAAATAAACAATGAAGAGTTTTGCTCTTGTCTGAAGTGGCTCCCTTCAGTGACTACCCAACCACTTGGGCTGGACGGTAGTGACGGTCTCGCTTCATGCAGGTTGGCGTTCAATCCCCGTCCATCCAAGTGGTTGGACACTACCACCCTTGTGCCCCCCCCCTCCCTTCCCCAATAATCATCCTGACCTTTTCCAAGTGCTATATACTGTAGTCTAATGGCTTGGTACTTTCCCCTGGTAGTTCCCTTCCCTACAGTGACTCTCCAGAGTATATGTACTGGCACCTCGGGGCCAGTACCTTCACGACAGGTAGGTCTAACCATCTCAAGACCTTCATGACTCATGATTTTATTCTCTTGTCAGTGAGGCTGCAGAACTAAGGGAACCATAAAACTTCACATACTGAGGGAAAACCCTGCCAGGATAGCTTAGAGGGTCATACAAATTCCCTCATGTTTAAAGATTGAGCACGAGTGAATACTTCACTAATGTTATTCCAATATCTAAAATGCAATCTTGCTACTTTCTCTTACTGCAACATTCATGGTTCATGGCACTTGAACCTGCTTGTCACCCAGGATTCCAGTGAGGCCAACACATCCACACTTGACTGGTGCCCCTATCTGAAACACCAGATATTCTTAGGCAGTGTGTTTTGAGTAACCTGGTTGACTTTTCTATTTATTTCATGGTCCAATGTTGGGTTAATGCTTTATAATGCTCTTTTTGATCACATTTGCCAGTTGATTTGTGTGTATACTGTAATTTATTTTAGCAAACTTCAGCCATGATTTCAGTAACTTTACTGGTGCACTGTTTGGCCACAATTGGCTGCTTCCCACAGTTATCATCAATTATGCTGCTGTTTCCTCCTTATGGTGGACATCCTTAGTTCTTCCTCACCTCAGATAGTGCCTTGGAATTTGGCCACAAAGTGCGACCTGAAGATGGTAGTGATGTAAATAGAAGTTTAGTTTTAGTATTGCATTTGGGTTCTACTTGGTTGGGTGAGAGACTTACTTTGTACTTGTGCTAGGTTCTGCTAAGCTACAGGCATGTAGCATGTCATGTGCTATGTTGACATGGCTTTGACATGAAGGGAGGTTTGTTATGAAATTCCGGATCCATACATTGTGGAGGTTATTTGCTTCAGCTCAAGTGGTTGAAGTATTAAACATAAGAATAAAGGAAACTGCAGAAGGCTTACTGGTTCATGGAAGGAAGCTCATATTGATATACAACCAAACTTGTGTGTGTTTAACCTTCGCTTGAAACAATTCTAAAATCTCTCGTCAATTGTATTACTCAGTTATTTGTTCCATAAGTCAACAACTCTTATTTCCAAACTAATATATGACCAGGTCTTTTCTGAAACTAAACTTAATAAATTTGTACACATTGTTTTTATAGATATATTTAACACCCAATCCCTTTTGTTATACTTACTTTCATTTGCATACTTAAGTATGTCACCCCTTACCGATACATATGTGCCAAGTATTGAAAAAGTTTGCACATTTTTATTTAATTTAATTTTGCTTTATTGCAGCCAGAAGCGTTGGGATGAAGCTTTGGAACGCCCACCTCTTAACTATCACGAGTTCTTTGACCCAGATGTTGGTCGGATTCCAGGACTCACCATTTGGGAAATTGAAAATTTTCTTCCAAACCAGATTGATGAATCTGTGTTTGGCAAATTCTATGGAGGAGACTGCTACATCATCCTTAAGACTTCTATGGATGAATCACAAAATCTAGAGTGGAAGATATTTTTCTGGATTGGTGAAAAATCAACAGTAAGGAGATTATAAAGCACATTTTTTCCCCAGTAGTACAGCAATGACTGCTCTTCATTGGCTTCATACTTTTGCTGACAAATTATTGCAATTATAGTTTGTATAATTTATAGGTTAAAGATGCCTAATGTTTCCATGGATGTTCAGTGTGTAAGGCTAAGAGAGCAACCCGTCCTCTTAAAAATAACGTTGCTTTTCGCTCGTATGCGCGCTATGACCAAAAATGAACATAATTTTAAATAAAATCGGCTCACGGAAGTGATGTATTGTCCCGCTTTCTGTCCGAGTCTTCTGGCTTACTCGGAAAGGTTAGGAGAGGAAACTTGTCATGAAAAATGTTAATTGAGTTTTGAAACTTAAAGAATTTCTTGCCCACCTAACCTACCAGAGGACTCTTAACTTACTGTTTTGGAAAAAAAAAAATCCAAAATTTATTTTCAAAATTTTAATTTTCAAATTATATCCATATTCGGCCATACGGGCAACAGCCAATTCAGCCGTAATTTGTAAGAGGACACGCTGAAGAGAGAAGGGTCACTAGAAGAATTTAGTTAGATAATAATGTTCATGAGAATACTACTAAAAGTGAACGTGGAAGAAAGTATAGGTTAACTATATCAAATGAAACTGAAACTAAAATTAATGGAGAGGTGGTTGATTAGTCTAATTACTTGGGATGTGTTATTAATATAATAATAATTTTTTGAAAGTGAGAGTAGAGTAAAGCAGAGACAAAAATTGGCTGGAACAATTTAAGTTGTAGTTAAGAAGACTTGGATGAGAAGAGATGCAGTTAAAGGGCTGCAAGGAAGAGTAATGTAAACATGCCTGTTCAGTCTTTGGATTATTTAATATTTAACATTTATTTAATATTTTGTAAAGATTAGGTTACAAAAAAATGTACCCAAGACAGAAGCAAGTACACACGGTGCCATCATCAAACTTAAACATTTTGAGGCTCAGTCCTGTTGTAAATTGCCAAAATAATCATTTTCAGAGTGCAGGTTAAAACAATAATTGCACAGACCACCGAAGTGAATGCCTTTAGCACCATAACTAAACCTAAACACATTTACACTTGATCCCAGAGTGAATCAAATTGAATAATCACAAAGTAAACATGTTAAGAGAACAGAATATGTAAATGAACACAAACACCACATTTCACACTTGGTTGGTACACACACGTGGTGAAACATTTACCAGTGCCTAACCATGATTTCTACATGCTGGTGTGGGTGCTGTCATAAGTGACAACCAGGTTAACAAGTGTGTTATTGGTTATGCCAAGTTGGCTATGGAAGAGATTTCAGTGTTTGAACTGTGTGAGGTCACTCCATGCTGGAATGAGTGTTTTCTCCAGTGCCTTTAGCACCAATATGACCCAATAAAAACAATTGGGAAGATCATGTTGCTCCAGTGCAGAATATCATCCTGCCCTGATGGCACAATCCTGTCCAATAGAATGAGACAGGATCTTGTCTTGCTTTGAAAAGGCTTGTTATTTGCACTAAAAGCTGTTTTTTCTTACATTATTTCACTAAGCATGTAGAAACTTCAAAATTGTAGCAGCCCTAATTTTTCTTTACATTCAAATACAAACTGTAATTATCTTCATTTGTATACAGTACTTTACAATACATAAGAAATAAATTTTGTAAGCAATGTTAATTTGGCATCTCTTCTGCTTGACAGCTGGATAAAAAAGCATGTTCGGCCATCCATGCTGTTAACCTGCGAAATTACTTGGGAGCCCAAGGACGTACTCATAGAGAGGAGCAGGCTGATGAATCTGACGAGTTCCTAGAGTTATTTGACCATGATATTACCTATATTGAAGGTGGTCGAACAGCCTCTGGGTTTTTCACTGTGGAGGAGATGGTAAGTAATTTAGTGAATGTAATATTACATATGCAGATTTATGCAATCGTTCATGCATTATTGGTTTATACGAAATTTTACCTTTGTTATTTTTAAACTGTGTATATAAAATATCATTACCTAATTTTTTTTAAGCATTTCATTATTTCAAGTATCTGATGTGTCCTAGGGACATGATGATTGTCAGACAATAACATATGGTAGTAGCATCACTTAGAGTGGAATGCTCTCTACTGATTTTAGTTTCTCTTGCATCTTGGCAGTGTCCAAGCTTCTTTTCCAGTTACACTGAGCACTCGGGCTACTAGTACAGTACTTTGCATTTCTTTAAAAATATTGAATTCCAGGAGTCTGGAGCCAAGGCCAAATGCATGGACATTGTCAATTTCTTTTTCAGTCTATAGTGTTTGTGTTAGCTCCAATATATTGTATGAGTTGTTGATAGTATAGTTGTTGATAGCATTCATGGGAAAAGTTATCAGAATTTTAAACTTTCACATTGTACATTCTGTGCAGGCTTAAGTTTTTCTATTACACTCTGCTAGTGCTTGCACCCTCGCTCTCACTGGTTGCTATGTATTCTATGTGTTCATCTTTGTTTCCTTGTATCAGAGCCTATACTAGTGCCTATACCAAATCATTTGCAATGCTCACAGTTAATTGACCATTTTCAGAATTCAGTTACACATTACTGATTAGCACAATCTTCTTTCTCTTAATACCACCAGGATGATTGCTGCTGATACCAGATATAGTTTTTGCAACAAATTATCAAAGTTACTATGGAAACAAATTTTTCATATTGAAAACAAATGAAAAAAGAAAATCTCACTAATGGCCCAGTTCTGTGGTTCAAAGCAAGGTAGAAAGTACATGGCTTGTTTAGCTTGACTGGGCCTGAATGGGTCCAGTTGGGGCAGGCAGGCACATTATGTAGGCTGTCAGGCAGAAAAAAAACTCTAATTTTAGCAGGGAACTAAACTCTTCAGCCTGAACACAGTTCTTGATAATTTATTATTTGTTATAAAGATAATGTTGCTTTATTTTTTGCTGTGATAAATTGTTTTAATATAATTCTTGGTTATATAGTAATCATAGGCCCCTCAACATGCTTCAAATACCCCAGACAGTCCCTCCCGACTACCCTACATATTTCACAACACCCCATACCCCGACACCATCCGCCCCAACACTTCCAATACCCCTCACTTCGACCCACTGCTGTATGGGATTATTGTGGTATGCCCTAATGCCATTCTTGGCATTAGGGCATACCCTAATATCCAGCAAAATTTCCCCAGTTTTGGATTTCTGTCTATATATGGTGAAGTTTGGCAGAACATTGTGGATACGATTTTGGCCTAATAACTCTAATATCCATTTCAACAGCCATCGGATAACCAAACTTGTACAGTTTTTAAAAGCAATTCTAAAGTTGGAAAGCATAGCATACACTCCTTGCAGAATGTTCTTAATGTGGCAGTTTTCTATCCAGAACCCTGATCTTTCTTTTTCAGAATTTGTTTGTGTGTTACTTTTTATAAATTGTCATTGCCAAAATTTTAGTTAATTTTATTTATAGAGCTTGTAGCATGTGCAGTAAGATGTTAGGCCATGTTATATGTTGGACTGTGTATTTTAGAATCTAATGTCTTGTCTCATTTACACTTTCATCTTGAATGCCAAAAAGTAATGTACTCTCATTTTCCAGGAATATCCACTTCGTCTGTATCGCATCTTTCCAACTAACATTGGCATTCACTTGGAGACTGTGGCATGTGTAGCCGAATCCTTGGACCCTCGGCATGTATTTTTACTCGATGATGGTAAAGTCATATATGTTTGGCAAGGGAGTAAAGCAAAGAAAACATTAACCACCAAAACGAGGCTAAGTGCAGAAAAGATGAACAAAGAAGAGCGAAAAAATTTAGCTGAAATTCATACACTGGTTCAGGATAAGGAGCATAGTGAGTGGCCACAATTTTGGGCAGCTCTTGGACTAGAAGAGGGTGAGGAGGAGGATTTAGAGATTGAAGAGCATGTGGATCCAAAATTTACACCTGTTGTTCCAAGACTTTACCAAGTTGGACTTGGTATGGGATACCTTGAACTACCCCAAGTTGATGTACCTGAAGGAAAATTGGTTCAGAAATTACTTAAAACAAAGAATGTGTATATATTGGATTGTTTCTGTGATGTCTTTGTTTGGATTGGCCGTAAGTCAACTCGTTTAGTGAGAGCTGCTGCCCTGAAACTGTCACAAGAACTGTTGAAGATGATAATTAGACCAGACCATGCAGTAACTACTCTTGTTAAAGAAGGAACGGAGCCACAAGTTTTTAAAACAAAATTCAATGGTTGGACAGATGTTATTGATGTTGACTTTACACGCACTGCAGAGTCTGTGAGAAAGACTGGGGCCAACTTAAAGGATTGGGCCTCTAAACAAGAGACTAAGGTAGACCTGAGTGCCTTGTTCACACCTCGGCAACAGCCAATGACCTTAGAAGAGGCACAGCAGTGTATGGATGAGTGGAATGATGACTTAGATTCAATGGATGCCTTTGTTTTGGAGGGTAAGAAGTTTGTCAAACTTCCAGAAAATGAACTTGGACACTTCCATTCTTCTGAGTGTTATGTGTTTCTATGCCGTTATTGGGTACCTGGAGAACCCCCAGAAGATGAAAAAGAGGAGGAAGCAGAGCCAGAGGATGACTTCCAGTGTGTTGTATATTTTTGGCAAGGACGACAAGCTTCCAATATGGGGTGGCTAACATTCACCTTCAGTCTTCAGAAGAAATTTGAAACCTTATTTGGAGATAAGCTTGAAGTGGTGAGGATGCACCAGCAACAAGAAGCTGTCAAATTTATGGCTCATTTCAAGAGAAAATTTGTCATACACTCGGGACGACGGAGACAAGAGAAGCAGCAAGTAAAACCAGAAGAAGAACCACATGAAGGTGATGCCAAAACAGTGAAACCCAAACCTAAGCCTAAACAAAGACCACCACCAGTGCCAGAGGAACCTCAGAAGCCTCAGCCCGAACTTTTCCATATGCGATCTAATGGCTCCCCACTCTTTACG
Organism: Procambarus clarkii; assembly: GCF_040958095.1. NCBI lineage: Eukaryota > Metazoa > Arthropoda > Malacostraca > Decapoda > Cambaridae > Procambarus > Procambarus clarkii. Next base: position 25,075,088 of record NC_091215.1, on the reverse strand, counting down.
CGCTGCATAGAGATAAAGCCAAATGCAGCATCTCTCAACTCTGAGTTTTGTTATATTCTCAAAGTTCCATTTGGTCAGGATGATGACAGTGGTATTGTATACGTATGGTTGGGTGAGAAAAGTGATGAAGAGGAAGGAAGACTGGCAGAAGAAGTTGCACAAGAAATGTATGACCCAGAAAAATACAGCCTCCAGGTGTGTTATTTTTCATTTTTATTCTTACATACTGTAATTTAAAATAAATTTCTGTATCCTTTCATTGGTATACTTTCAAGTTGGAAGGCTAGTACTTGAGAAGCATCAGTTGCTGATGCTTTTATCTGATGTAATGTTTTCCTTGGAAATCATCCATGAGGGGGTGACCATTTGTTAACCACCACCTGATATTTGTAATGCCCTAAAGTCTTAAAACTTGTACATGCATCTGAAATATTTGTCAACAGTTTGACATGCTGGGTTACTATATATGAAGCAGTGTCTACCAGAAAAAATAGGAAAACACACGGGATTAAAATAATTCAAAGAATGGGAAATTGTTACAGGAAGAGTTTAGGGTAATATGGAGGAAATGAGGTTATTCTTTGTGGTAATGTTTACACTGTTAGGATTGGACCATAATAATAATTTATTTTAACTAAATACACACATTTTTAAATTTGAATTGTTAATACAGTAATAAGTATCATACTTAGTCGAGAGTGTACTGTAGGGGGAGGTGTAAGGGATGCTTTTTGTAGAGGTGTGAAGCAAGGCTGTTGCTTGAAGAGGGGGGGGTCCATGGTGAGAAAGCCGAGGGTTGGTAAAATTTCTGAAAGTTTTTTATGCCATTCACATAAGACTGACAAGCAAGTTCTTAGTGGCTTGAATGCTGTCAAGTGAAAACCTCTTCGAGTTCTCATCTTGCATTTCCCTGATAATTTGACAGTTTGAACCACAAAAGAACATTGACTTAACATTTTTATTCATTGCACGGTCTCACACCTAAGCATACACACAATTTTTTATATATTGATAAAATATTTAATGAAATTTTGTAATTCAAGAAATCTGAATTGAGTAGAATGGAAATACATTATCTAAAATGTACTAAATGTTCATTTCCAAAATAATTATGCAAATTATTTTGTTAACTTTATATTATTTGCATCTGCAAAGGTTGTGAGAGAAGGAGAGGAACCGGAGAACTTCTTCTGGATTGGTATTGGTGGTCGTAAACCTTATGATAAGGATGCAGCGTATATGCGCCACACAAGACTTTTCCGATGTTCGAACGAAAAGGGATACTTTGCCGTCTCTGAAAAATGTTCTGATTTTTGTCAAGTAAGTTATTTTTATGCATGTATTGCCACATATCAGCAATATTGCTGCTAACATTTTAGTTTACACATTTATTAGCACTTGTAAGATTGTATCAACTGGCGAGGAGATTGTAAAAAACTGTACAAATCCTCAATAACTCTTTCTGCAGCACAGCAAGTTTGGCCCTATTCTGTTTAAGATGTTACCAAGATCATTTTTTTATATTTGTTTTTTATATTATACTTCTAACAAGAAAAATAACTTCCATCTGTACCATTACAAAAGGGATTTTATAGTAAAAGTTAATTATCTTAATTTAAAATAGTCAAAGTAACTCAATAGTGGGTCATGTGTGTTCCCAATATATAAACATCATATCAAAAACAGCAATAAGTGTATTTACCAAGGAATTGTATGTGTTAGTCACAAAATGCTAGCAAATATTCATTCCACTTTTTTCTCCTATCCACATTGTTTTTGCTTTCTTAGTGTCAGAGTGGCCTCATTTGCCAGTTTCTTCAAATCAATTACCCAATTTAAGCTCATGAATTAATGTACACACAGACTTAGATTAACAGGGTCATCTTGGCACTTATTTTGAAAAATTACAAAAATAACTTTGCCTGACCCAATAAGCCAATCTGAATGCTCTCTCCATAAGTAAAGATGTTAATAGAATGCTTATCAACACAAAAATTGCAATTACTTGTAAATTTTAAGTGTTTACGATTTCTTTGCCAATTTCTTCAGTAAGAGGTTGTGGAAGACAGGCAGTGGTCTTGGATAGCATTTGCCTATCATAAAAGCTACCTCTCACCTGCTTTGTCTTTGTGTAAATTAAATAAAACACACACACACACACATGCACAGCAGATGATGACGTGATTAGGGAACAGCAGGATCGTTGCATTATTATCTAGGGGTAGTTTTGGAGAGAGAGCTATGCAAGTAGTGTCCCTGTTATCATAAATATACCAAGAGCAGTAGTAGAAGGTGAAGAGTGACGATTATTGAAAGTTAGTTTAGTTCATTTATTATGCACCCCATACCATCTTGTGGGCGGTAGTGGAAAGGGTTACAGAGGCACATAATGGGCTCAGGGACTGAACCCCACAATTCATTTAGCTAAGCAAGTTACAATCTTGATGAGCTAGTTACAAAATTCAATACAAGTCGTCACATCAACAAGTACAGGTTCTAAATTAAGCAACTGACATATGTGGAGAGCTAGTGTCACAATTTACATGTTTGTCCTGCACACCGCCCCCCATCCTGTGGGCAGCGGATTATTAAGACATACAAATCTAGGAAAATTTTGAGGGGAAAAAAAAGGGGGGGCTACTGAATGGAAGCAGATGAAAATCTAAACAAACAAAAATGACGAATGCAATGGGATCACCAGTATCAGTAAGGGATGAAAAATTTCAAGGGTTTTCACTAAAGAAATAGGAAAAGGAGGCTGTCTTGACTGTGAAGTTAACACTTTCGTGCACCCCGCGCGCCACCCCTCAACTGTGCGATATGGGACCCAGGGTGTCACGGGAGCGTGCGTAAATTCTGAAAAGTGTATACTCTCCAACTTTGTCACCTTAATTCTCGTCCTACGAGATTAAATTTTGTATCATTGTGTTCGCAATAGAATTCTCTACAGCACTAAATGCATATAAACTCCAAAAGCTCGGCTAATTACCCGCAGCAAATAGAGAAAGTGCGAACGAGTTACCCAGGAGCGCGCAAACGCGATAAAATGTTTTCACTATTTTCACTCTGGTCACCTCAATTTTCGTCCTAGGTCTTTCATTTTGGTCTCAATGGGTTCGCAATAGAATTCTCTAGAGGAACATTAGCATATAAAATAAAAAACCTGGTCACGCTCCAACCGCCGACGAGTTGAAGACGGGCCACGCGTTAGCCGCAAGCGAGCGCTCAGACGCCTTCCAGCTACACTCCCAATTCCCGCCCTTTTCAAGCCTTTCTTTTGCAATTTTCTTCCTGGAAGGGCCTTGTTCATGATCACTATCGATCGTGGAGTAAGCGTAGATAGTTTCTAAAGCCGCAGTAAGAAATATAGCCACGGAAAATAGCCGAAATGTTCACACGTTTGAGATGCGAGGGGAGGCAACATTGGTCACAACAGTGGAGCGAAAACAATGGGCCCACGGCGTGTGCTAAGCCGCCTGAGGGCCACGAGGCTCAACAAAGAAAATGGGAAGACATCGGCTCGCATTTTAAAACCAGTCCCAAAAAAATCGGATAAAAACCTGATTTTTGGCGATTATTTAAAGTGGATGACGCAATGCTGCGTCATCCCCGGCATTACCGACAGTAAACGGATGACGCAATGCTGCGTCATGCCCGGGCGAAAGTGTTAAGATTGAAGGAGGAGTTATAGATTTATGAAAGAAAATTTCTTAAATTAGAAAATGAATACAAAGATCACACATACGAAGAATATTTTACAAGGAAGTATTTTGCAACAGAAGGAAATTACCAACTTCACTGATATGGTAAGGAGATAGGAGGGACAAATGAAATAACAAGTGAAAGAAAAGAAAACATGGAAAATGAAAGATTACAAATTTGAAGAAATTAACAGGAAAATAGATCAATTTAGAGAAGAACTTGGAGCAATCCTACAGGCTAGCCAAAACTAAGAGTTACATAAGGATATACTAGAAGAAACTTTGTGGCCAGCTCAAATGGTGGTTACTAAAGGATTGTTAAATTGCAAGAAAATGCAAGAAACATTTTCACATGCTTTGAAGAGAGAGAAACAATCAAAGCAGTATGTCTGGAAGTCAAAAACATAAATGAGCATAAAGAAACAGACATTAGACTAGCAGTAAGGAAAAAACTGGGTACCAGTAGTAAATTAGTAAACAACAATGCAGATAGAAGTAAGTCCATAATTTTTTATTTTTGGTGTTTTGAAAAGGAAATACTGTACAGTGAACTTGCCTACAGTCCACCAGCAAGCAATACATATATATGGTGTGTTAAGCAAAACATGGACTAAGGAAGAGCTTGATGACAAATGAGTCTTATAATGATCATGCAAGAAATTATACAAGGAGCAGATAAAGATAAATCACAATTGTTGATAGCGTCTTCAATTTGAAAACTATAGACCGGGAAGCCTATGAAACAAGAACAGAGGATTTTTTAACTGGCCATTTCCTAGACTTTATCCTGGAGGCTCTTATGTATCAACGTGTTAATCAGGCTATGAGAATATGAGAAGGGTGTCCATCAATGCTGGATTTATTGTTTATCAAGAAAGAAGTAGAGATATTTGACATTCTGTACCTTTCTCCATTGAGTAAGTGTGACAATGCTTTCAGAGATAGAAAATGGAGAACAGATTCACAGAGAATGAAAAGAAAATGTATGCAACACTAAATGAACAGTTCCAAAGTGTGTGTGTAAAATGGTTTTTCTTATTAGACACGATGTAGAGTATACACAATTCTCTAGAGATGAAGTAGAAATAATGTTCAAGGGGCTACAGTAGTTAGAAACAAAGCATTGGCCTAGATGACATTTCAACCTGGGTTCTGAGTGTGTGTGCACCTGAGCTGAGCTTTCGACTTCAATTGATTTTTCAGGAACATAGCAGATACAGTACAGGTGTGTGTGTAAATCACTAAAATTAACAAGTGATGAAAAATGTGAGTGTCAGACCACGAAGGAAGAATTGAAACAGGAATTTCCTTAAGTACTTTCATATTTAATAATACATCTTCAGAAGGATGAGCTTTCTTAAGATATATTATTAAATACAAAAGTACTTAAGGAAATTCTTGTTTCAATTCTTCCTTCATGGTCTGACACTGTCACAGGTATTTAATAAACAGTAAAAAATGGTTCCAATCTACAAAAATGAAAGCAGAGACCCTCTAAATTATAGATTGTGTCATTAAATTAAGAAGCATAGCAGTCAAAACACTAAAACAAATAATTAAAACCAAATGGGTAGAACTAGCATAAGAAATTACATAAGACACAGTATGGCTTTTGAACAGAAAGATTTTGTGTAACAAATCTAATTAGTTTTTATAAAGCCACAGCGATTTTACAGGAAAGAGGTGGTTGGATCGACTGCATATATCTGTTCGTATTTAAAAAGACAGTCCCACACAAGACATTGTTATGGAAGCATGCTGGAGGGGTGAGAGGCAGCCTGCTGACATGGCTAAAAAAAAAAAAAAATATCTTGAGGATATCTTGAGATGATTTCGGGGCTTAATGTCCCCGCGGCTCGGTCCTCGACCAGGCCTCCACCCCCATTTACTGCTAGGTAACAGGGGTATCAGGGTGAAAGAAACTCTGCCCATTGTTCTCGCCTGCGCCTGGAATCAAACCCGGGACCACAGGATCACGCGTCCAGTGTTCTGTCCACTCAGCCACCAGCTCCCTAACTGTAAAAAATGTTCTGACAAAAATGAGGGCAGTATTCAGAGGTAACATATCAAACTAGAGAAGTGTTACTAGTGAAGTACCATAGGGTTCGGCCCTTATGTCTGTAATGTTCATCTATATAAATGATCTACCAAAAGGAATACAGGACTATATGAACATGTTTGCTGATATTAAGCTACTAGGGAAGGTAGAATCCTCTAAGAAGACTTGGAGGATTGTCATGCCTTTCAAGATGACCTGAACAAAATAAGTGTATGAAGCAACATTTGGCAAATGGAATTCACTGTAAATAAATGCAATGTTAAGGAATTGGAATATGAGAAAAGAACTCTGATAAAGAGATCTAGGGATGGTTCTGGATAGCAAACTGTCACCAAAGGACCATGTAAACCAAGCATTTCAAATATGCGGCCCACAGGCCACATGCGGGTTTTTCCAAGCACACCTGCAGCCCGCACAAAGGATACTATAATTTGGTACATAATATAATATAATAGACAAAATATTATGAATTAATTTTTATTAAATGACTTCAATTAGTTGTCATTTGTGGCCCTCTTGATAACATAAATGTGACCCATATGGCCCTCTGGGGACCCTCAGTTTGACATGCCTGACAAACAACATTGTGGAAGGAGCATATGGTATGCATTCAAACTTGCGAATAGTTTTCAAGTACTGTACTGTACTGTACATGGATGGTGAAATATTAAAGAAATTGTTCATGACCTTTATGAGGCCAAAACTGGAATAAGTAGCAGTTGTATGGTGTCCATATCTCAAGAAGCATATAAATAAATTAAAAAACTTGCAAAGGCATGCCATGAAATGGCTTCTGGAGCTGAAAAATGAGCAATGAGGAGAGGCTAAAGGTGTTAATATGCCAGAGCTAGAAGATAAAAGAAAATGAGGCAATATGATTACTACATGCAAAATACTAAGAGGAATCAACAAAATTGTCAGATAAATTTTTTAAACCTGTAACTTCAAAAACAAGAGGTCATAGATTCAAGCTAAGGAAACAAAGGTGCTGAAAAAAAAATTAGAAAGTTATGTTTTGCAAACAGTGATAGATGGTTGGAACAATTTAAGTGATAAGGATGCCAAAATCATCAGTAGTTCGAAAGTGTCATATGACAAAGATTACTGGGATGACACACCACCACAGTTGTATCTTGTAACTATACTTGGTAGTTATACACCTACCCGGGCCCGTACTTTGACCTTGCCTTATGTTGGGTATAAACATATAGACTAACCTGTGCAGGTATTATTTAGAGACAGATATAGACTAAAGTTTAGTAATATCAAAATAAGTATTAATTATTTTTTAACTTTGCCTTTGTGATCACAGTGTTTGATGGTAGTGTGATAACTATTTGCATGAAGAGACAGTGATTGAGGGACAGAGATCTCTGGTGGTGCAGTGGTAACACACACACCCTGTACCTCACGGACAATATGTCTAGGTTTGAGTCCTGGGCATGGAGGATTTTTCTGGGTGTCAATCCTTAAATGTTTGCCTCTGTTCACCCAGCAGTAATTGGGGTACCTGGTGGTTAAACAATTGGCAGGTTGTATTCAAGGAAAACTAGTGGGTAAGGTTTACTAAGAGGTGTGGGAAGGGGAAAGCTCTCAACCTAACAGGAATCAGAAGTCATCTGTTCCTGTGCTCACCTGTGCAAATAAGTGAAGTCAATATGAAGAATTTTTGTGATCTTTGTATTTTATAAGATACACTCTAACCTTGCTTCTTTTGTGCCTTTTTGTTGGACAAATATGATATGCAGTGCAGTTCTGTGTACATAAATTTTCTTGAGTGAACAGATGAGGATGAGTGAAGTTGATCATGGGAATTAGGAGTGTTTCTTATGAAGTGAGACTTAGAATAATACATATTAAATGCCTTCCTTGAGAATATATAAGTGTTTGAAGAGGAAATATATAAACAAGATTCTAAAAACATCAACCAAAGTTACACAAAACGAGAATTCAAATTGGAAAATACATGGGTAAAAATTTATTTGGAAATACCCATGTGAGTCTGCTGAGCAAGTTACCAAGTAACATAACAGTATAGGATGAAACTTTGACAATTAGAAGTATTGGTCGAGTAAGTACAAGAGTTGAAGTAAACTTGGAATTGAGGATCCTGGGTTTGATCCCTAAGTGGAACGGAAACGGTTGGCACGTTTCCTTTCGACTGATGCCTCTGTTCTCACCTAGCAGTAAATAGGTACCCGGGAGTTGGGCAGTTACTGTTAGTTGCATTCTGGGAAAGGTTTGATAGTTGTCTTGGGACCTCAAAAACCCCAAGTACAGTACAGACTTTGTCCCTGGCAATGGGAATTATATATACTGTATATATGTGAGCTGCCTTGCATAGGAACAATAGGCTTTCTGCAGATTACTATATTTTATATACTCAAATTACACTAGCCTTTGTTAATTACACTAAACTACTTATAGAACTTATGTTACAGAACCATGTAATAAATTCATCCTCTATACTCATTATATTACCATCTTCATATCCTTGGAATGCCAGCTTGGTGATAAGTTTCTCATACAATACCAAGTTAATACTGTACATTGTTTTATTTGACTAGAGTTGACACCATTTAAAAAGTCACCATACTTTGTCACCATAAAAAAAATAGTTTACTCATCTTTTCTATGAAAAATAGTTTGTCTATGATAAAGTACTGTAGAGAGAGAGAGAGAGAGAGAGTGTAGCTGTATTTATTAAGGCACCCAAGATGTTTACCAAGATTATTTTTATTCTTTTCCTTATAGGATGATCTGGCTGATGATGACACAATGATTCTAGATGATGGCCAACAGGTCTTCCTCTGGTTGGGATCAAAAGCATCAGATGTGGAGATAAAATTGGCCCTCAAATCTGCTCAGGTAAATGACTAATGAATGCACTACTGTCTAAATAAATGTGTGCGCGCGCACACGTGTATGTATAAAAAAAGTAAACTCGAAGTTCTTGCAACAAGCAGAAGCAAAGAAAGAATTCCAGAGCACAAGCTAATGAATTATGATTCGGTGGTTTTATCTTGACAGTGGAAGAGTGGGGGAATAAATCACACGCGTAGATCTTCAGTGTGGGTGTATTACAGTTAGTATCTCACTCAGGTAGTGGGAGACTGCTTGTAATGCTGAGGTTACCTTGTGTTAATTCCAAGGATCGATGTCCTTGCCACCCGGTCTCTGACCAGGCTTCCTGGTTGGTAGTCTGGTCAACCACATTGTTAGATGTGGCTGCTCACAGCCTGGTTGATCAGGTATCCTATGGAGGTGCTTATTGTGTTCTCTCTTGAATACCATAAGAAGCTGACCAGTTATATTCCATATTTGTTGAGGGAGTGTTGAAAAGTTTTGGGCCCCTTGATGTTGATAAAATTCTCTCATCATGCCTAATGCACCTCTGCTCTCCAATGGGGCTATCTTGCATATCCTGTAATGCTTCTGGTCTCGTATGGTCTTATTTCTGTGTGCATGTTTGGAACCAGTCCCTCTAATATTTTCCAACTGTATATTATGAAGCATCTCCCTCACCTGCACTCTAGAGAAGACAGATTTAAACATTTTAATTGGTTCCAATAATTTTGATATTTTATTGAGTGGCTTCTAGCAGTAAAGCTTCTTTGCACAATCTCCAAGTCAGCAATTTCTTCAGCTTTGAATGGGGCTTTTATTGTGCAACAATATCTCATCCTCGAGCACTAGTGTCTTGAAGAGTACTGTATCATCATTGGTATGGCATCTCTTGTTTAAAAGGTTGTATTATCTGACCTGTCATTTTTCTTGTTGTGACAACTACTTTATTGTGTCCTTTAAAAGTTAAGTCTTAAGACATGATTACTCCCAGACCTTTTATATTGCTCTCTTATTCTATAGTTTGACTTTACCGAGTTTTATATGTAGTTTGTTTTTATACTTTTGTTTTTGCCACAGTACAGGAGGTGGAACTTATCCTCGTTAACCACTGTGCTGCACGGCTTTAAAATGACATTCCTGATGTGCACCAAAAACAAATTCTTTGCAAAAAATGATTTTCTCTTGTTAAAATGCAGTCTGATCAGGGGAAACTAATAATGTCTTCTTCTAAAATAATGCCTTCTCTTGCTAAAACATCGTGGTATGTAGAGTTGGGGATGTTTTCATAGTGGTATTCTTTTGCTTTTATTTGCCTGGCTCCTCTTGTATGAAAAGCTGGATGGCCTTTGTTCAAATATTCTTCTTGAGCTCTTGCAGAGTTCTGGGTGGAAAAAATGTGCAGGTTTTGGTATATTTACCTGTACTGTACTAAGAAGATTTCTACACTTTTTGGGGTGATTGTATTTTCATGTTCCATTTCTTCTTTCCAATATCCCACATTGTTTGCATTCACTTATTCAAATTCCCAAAAACTGAATACAGTACATACTGCATTTGGGCTATCTGGCCAAAATTGGTGTGGATAATTATCTGCCAAAGTTTACCCTATCCAAACAGAAATCCGGATAACTGGAGATTTGGCTGGATAGTGCAGACTGGTACATTGTTTGTCAAGAATAATTTTGGAAAATTAAATTATCTTTAGCAATTTTGGCATATCCAGACAAATTTGGATAACCAGAGGGTAGCTTATATAAATTTTCAAGAACTGCACATTTCAAGATCAACAGTGTCAGACAAGATGACAAATTAAAAAAGGTAAGCTGAAGTTTCTTTTAAATTATATTTTTGATTTATAGGGCCTGACAGCAAGCTGTAAGTGGTAAGTATATACAGTAGTAAGTTTATAGTAAGGGGCCTGACAGGCGAGTGGACAGCGCTTCGGATACGTAGTCCCCAGGTTCTGGGTTCGATCCCTGGTGGAGGCGGAAACAAGTGGGCAGTTTCTTTCACCCTGATGTCCCTGTTCACCTAGCAGTAAATAGGTACCTGGGAGTTACACAACTTCTACGGACTGCTTCCTGGGGGTGTGTAACAAAAAGGAGCCCTGGTCGAGGACCGGGCCGCGGGGACGCTAAGCCCCGAAATCATCTCAAGATAACCTCAAGAAGATAGTGTGGAAACTCAAGTTTTGTTGGATGTAGTACAATAACAGTAAGTTGAGTAAGCCCAACACAAATTTGTGAGCAAACTTAGTATTGCAGCTAGTTACTGTACGTATTTTCCTGCAACCTACATATTCTGCTATACTGTATATATATATTTACTAGTGGGGGTACCCAGCTGCACCTGGATCTCTCATCCCTAACTTTACCCTCTCCTTTCCTCCTCTCCCTCCTTCCTCCTCTCCACCCCCTCCCTCCTTCCTCCTCTCCACCCCCTCCCTCCTTCCTCCTCTCCACCCCCTCCCTCCTTCCTCCTCTCCACCCCCTCCCTCCTTCCTCCTCTCCACCCCCTCCCTCCTTCCTCCTCTCCACCCCCTCCCTCCTTCCTCCTCTCCACCCCCTCCCTCCTTCCTCCTCTCCACCCCCTCCCTCCTTCCTCCTCTCCACCCCCTCCCTCCTTCCTCTTTCCTCTCTCCACCCCCTCCCTCCCTCCTTCCTCTTTCCTCTCTCCACCCCCTCCCTCCCTCCTTCCTCTTTCCTCCTCTCCACCCCCTCCCTCCCTCCCTCCTTCCTCCTCTCCACCCCCTCCCTCCCTCCCCTTTCCTCCTCTCCCTCCCTCCTCTTCACCCCCTCCCTCCCCTTTCCTCCTCCTCTCCCTCTGGGGAGAAGAGGGGGGAGGAAAGTTGGGTAAGTCCAGTCCCATATACAGTATATGACTACATATATATGAAGTTTTTCCAGTGCTCTCTTTGGGGGGGGAATACATTAAATCTTTATGCCTAGTACATCCAAACTAAGATTTGTTTGCTTATTTCTTTAGAACTCATTTCATAAGTTCAAATTATTTGTTGAATTTTGTGAAAGCTGCACTTAAAGAGGTAGCCTCCAAATAAAAATTGCAGTAGTAGGGTTTAATACCTACAATCAATCAATCTTTATACTATTTCCAAGGCCAATGGGGTATGATCATGTAATTCTTTTTGCAGGTTTATGTTCAGAATTTGAGAGTGAAGCAACCTGACCTTCCCCGGAAGTTACTGTGCACTTTTAAAGGTAAAGAATCAAAGAGGTTCACTCGCTGCTTCCATGGATGGGGAGAGTTTAAAACGACAAGAGAATGAGGTGGTCAGCGTGTTCAACAAAAATACTTTTAATAAGTAAAGTTATTTTGTAGGATAGAAATAAGTTGTAGAAGCAACTTATCATTTTAATGATATTGTATCAGTGACATCAACTGATGTGCCTTTATTTTATGCATTTCAAGTCTTCCCAAAATAGGTGCTTGTCTTTTGCCATAATTTAATTAAGTTCACCAAAATTATGAATATTAATCATGCTATTGTCATTTGATGAGCAAGAGTTTATTCCCTAGAGCTGAACACAATAATTAAGATAATACTTTAACTAGTTCTATAACCTGGCTGAAGGCCTAAATCCCAATTAAAGAAAAAAAAAAAATCTGCACACTTATTCATGCCTCTTTTTCACTATTTATTGGCCATATTATGAAAGGCTCAACCAATGGAATTTGTAATGAAACTGCATCTTCTGAGTTAATAGGTTTATTTTTCACTCTGCTTCTATTAGTTGTACATACGAATCACTATGATATCAAGGCAGGGTAGAGTTTGTGGGTTGGTGGCTGAAGTAACTGGGGAGGGTTCGAGAAGGGTAGGACAATTCCTCCTGAATGTCAGGAGTATTAAGGGTTAGGGGGAAGCCATCAATAAACTAGGAATCTTGAGACTTCATCCAAGTCATCCTGGATGACTAGCTTTCCACTAATATTTGAATAGCTCCTTATGAAATACTAGTGTTACCTGACGAACCTGCATCTGACATGCACATTTACTAAAAATGTTCATAGAATGCTGTTTAAGTGCCTTCAGATTAAGTTCTACTAATTGGCTTACAGCTAACAGAATACAAAGAACTTTGTACCTCTTAAAATTCACCAAGAAACACAAGTATTTGTCAAAGTACTACCCATGATCTTTAATATAACTATTATAATCTTTTGGATAAACCAATCCACTATCATAGAATAACACTACAACTGTGTAAAGTCTTTTCTTCCAAGAATTAAGCTTGGCACCTCAGCCTGGTATCACACTTGCCTGCCTGGTGAAAACACTACTAACAAGTACAAAAACAATCTTATCAGATATTTGAACCAACTACCAGCAGGTTGAAGCATCACAAAGTTTGACATCTTTCAAGTTGTAAGGATAAATCTCATCTGCTCGGACCAGGCATGACTGGCCAGATAAGACTATTTTCTATAACATATTCAGTATATGAAGCTGGGTTGCACATCCTCTCACTCCAGCAGCATTGTAATGTTATTGCCTTGTCTATAAGACTTTCACAGCATAATGAAGAAAGTAAAAAGCACACATAATCAAACACACCATATTTTCTTGAAACACTGGGGTTGCCATTGCTTTTGAATCCGTCTCTATAAACAAAAACTAGAACAAGACAAGACCATCTTACCATTCATTTATAAGCAAGACAAAACTGGCTAGCAATCAGGAGTTGCAATACTTGACTACATTTGGTAAGTGGCATACCAAAAGCATGAAGCAAATATGGATATCATAGGTCTAATTGTAAGAAACTGAAACTAACAGAACAGATTAAGAAAAAATTGTCAAAGAATGGTACAGGCTATACTAGTTCCTATCACAGGACAAAAGAAACAAGAAAAACTGGAGTGTTTCTAAGAGGATCAGTTTTCTTTTTTTTTTTAACAAAAGATAACACTTGCGGAGCCTTTACATTTATATATTTTAATAAGATTCTTTGGTAACCAATTTTGAAAGAAAAAAGTGCATAAATGGAACAAGTTTGTATCCAATAAGTTTTTAATAAGTAATTATGTTGAGCTAATTGCCGCAAACTTTTATAAATTGCCTCATCTATAGTATATATTTTTATAAGTCTCTACAGAACCTTTTGTCACTAAAGTATTTCACCTATAGACTCCATTTGCACAGGAAGAAAAATGACAATATATAACGACAACTTTCTGTGGCAGTGTAATAACCAAGCAACACCTGGAGTCATCATAGTTTGCAATCTTCTCGTATATGAATATTAAAACTGTCACCTTTGCCCAATTTAATAATTCTCATCCCCAAGAATTGATTAAAAACAATAAAGGTCAAATTAAACATTTTTGTTACAGTAATGTTAAATTTGTAAATTAAAAATTTGAAGGGTATAGAAATTCCTATTAAACAATACATGTACAAATACTGCCATGGTATTTGATTGCTGCTTGTGATGATTCTCGGATATTCATATAAACTATTGCCACCTGCCACAGGTGAGAAAATAACCAGTAATTATATTTACATCATTTTTTTCTGACTACGGCATAATCACGTGTTGTATGTGAATGCCACAATAGAGGACTCTGACACTTTTAACAACTAAAGTAAGACCCTTCTTTGCCACGATAAAGGGTGGAATCATTGTAACATTTGGAGATGACAATTAAAATATAAATATTCCCCACAATTAGGAGCTAACATTTTGATGTGACATGTTAATTCTGAAAAAATCTAGAGTTCTACATTTGTTCTGTTTATGTACAAAAAAGAAAAGGAAGTGTTCCTTCTAACATTTCTTTTTATATGACACTGTCCTTCTCCATACAGATATAGCATTATAACCATTTACACCACATATAGCCTCTCAGACATTAAAGAAAAATAAGGGAGTTTTGACACTATACTACATGTTTATTACAAAGTTCTTAGGGAAACATAACCTCTGCTTTCACAAGCAGATCTAATCACACTTGATACTGTACATATATGGCAGGGTTTCTCTACTCCCACACACTTCACTAATGTACATAAAAATAAAAATGAAAAAAAAAATTCAACTTATTTGTTGAAAAATTAATTCTCCATGTTACCCACTTTAATAATCCCCCAAAGAATATTTAAATTAATCACACTAATTCACATCATCTAAAAACTTGTACTGCACTAGACCATTAAAAAAAATTCATTCGTTCCACTATGACACTTGGTAGCGAGGCCAGACTCACTCGGAAAAGTAATAAAGTACTGTACCAACATTTAATATGGCTATGTCCTATTTTATACCATTCATATTATCATTTTACACAATAAACACCTCAACTAAGTCAATCAAAAAGTAATCTGATGTAGATAAGAAGAAAAGCCAAGTAATATTGTGTACATGCAAGCAATGTCATCATTCTGAAAAAGTGGATGTCCCTTTCATCAAAACTTAAAAATCACTTTAAACAGAACATTCGTTAAACACAGTCATTAACTTCTTCAGAGCAATTAATGGGCATTAAAATGTCATTCAAACATTTACTAATTTGCACAAGTCGCCTCTGAAGCAACCTCCATAATCTCTTCAGGTACATGACAAAAGTCTCAATGGTGTGACGCACTAACACCTAGGCACAGCTGATCCTTGGAACTCTGTATTCTCTCACATCACTGTGACAAGACATGTCATTTGATGTCCACTAATGGAGTACAAAGCCTCCCTGCCAAGAGCTGTCAAATTATGGCATATAACAGGCACTACAGTAGTATCCACTGCACAAGTCTTTCAGTCTTGCACCTTTACCATATGTGTAGATTGTTTATAAACTTTAAACAAATCATCTTTTTATAATCCCTGAAGGAGAACATCTCAAACCTCACTTTTTTTTCCCCCAGTAACAGAGTATAATGTGTGTCAACATACGTGATGCAAGTAATTATCTTTTATAAATCGTAACCGGTTAACTCTGCTTCAAATGAGCGCTATTTTTTTTTTTTTTTTTTTGTGAATTTCACCAACCTGAGAACCACCTGTCTGACTTAGTTACTGGATCACTATTTTAGTTGGCTTGAGAACTGTGACTTGCGTTGCTTGACGTCCACTGCCTAATTGGCTTAAAAACATGTAACTGTCATGGGTTTGGGGGCCTAAGTTACTCATCTTCATATGGAAGTCCATCCCCTTCCATCCTAGGTCGTTTTGTGAGGGGTTCGTGGTGGGAGGCGGCCATAACAACACCCTCTGCCTCCACTACCTCCTCTATATATTCAGTAGTATGGGGAGCAGCAGTCATAGTGCCTACCATCACTGCTGTTCCAGTGCTGGTACTACTGTTTCTCATATTTCCACTGGGACCTGTTATAGTCTGCCCCGCTGTAGTAGTTGTACTCACACGTTTAACCTCTCCATTTACCGTCACATATCCACCACTGAAACAAATAATGTGCTTATGAACAATTAAAAACTAACAAAATTAAATTAAGGTTTATTAATACACACAAACACACCTAATACAGTGATTTCCCAAAGTGGGCAACACCACCAACAATGGGTGCTCAGAACACTGGGGGGGGGGGGGGGAGTAGAAGTGACACAGAACATATATTTTTACAACTCATCATTCTACAGTGTAGTCTTGTAGTGTGAATTCACTTTTAATGTTTTTAGTGCCTTCAATACTAACGAACTGCTTATTAGTTATTATAATAATTATATAAAAAAAGATATTATTTATAATATTAATTAACATTACTAATAATAAATATTATTATTAACAATATTTATAAAATTGGAAAACATAATAAACTGTAGTAAACCATAACATGTACATATCACTAATGCACACACACTGTATAGGTGTATGTCTTCAATTCAAATAGCTGTGTAATACAGTACCTAGATTTTACATTAAAGCAAATGTATATTTTAGGCATTATTTCTGGTAAGTGAATGTTAAACATTTTAAACAATATTTTAGTTTATTAATTTCAAGATAAGAAAGGGGGGATTACTATGGAGTGTTACTTTAGCAACCAGTCTGCCTGTTAGTTCTCTGCACTGTTTTTATCTTTTTTACATGGAACTAACTCTTTTACTATCAATTCAATTTACATTAATAATTTCAAAACAAATTGCAGAGGTAGATAAATCCAAAGAGATATTTCGACAATATAATGATGAATCTCTGAAATGTTGATTTATTAAGGCACAAGCAACCAACTTCTATCAATATGCATAATATGTAGGCAAATTTTTCCAATGAGGCAACAAAGCCTTCCAGATTGATAGATCATTTGAAGCACACTTTGACAAGGTCAAAAAGAATTAATATATATTTTTTCCATCCCTCATGTTACATTTTAAAAGTGCCCAACACTGTCACGCATATTTTCTAATTCTTTGCTACAAAACACAGATGGAACATGTGAATCATACAATATTTCATTGGTAATTTCTAAGCCTGGAAAGTCGCACACATTCAGTGGAAAACTACCAGTCAATTCGTCTCGGCAATAATACAGTACAAGGATGAACTGGCAAAGAATGTGGAAAATATTTTGTGCAACATACATCTTTGTTACTTGTTTATGTGCTCTTCATTAAGGATAAAAGTTTGACCAAAGAGTTATTTGCAGGGCAACTAGATACAGATAGAGTCAGTGTTTCGTGTTGTTGAGCAGTTCTTCAAAATAAGCAAAATTCCACTTACTAGCATACATGCTTGTGCAACTGATGCAGAATATTCAATGATTGGGTGCTATCATGGTTTGTTGCATATTTGAAAAAAGCTGTTACTAATATCGCTGGCATTCATTGCATTATTCACCAACATCTGATTGCAAAAAAAAAAAATCTTAAAAGAATTATCTGCACAGCTCATTACTGCAGTTAAAACATTAAGGCCGATGCTCTCAATGATCAACTATTCCAGAAGCTTTGTTAAAATAATAATGATTTTGGCTTTGCTTGGCTGTCAAAAGGATCCATTTAAGACACCTATGTAATTTTTGGCATTATAATCGGGTTTTTTTTAAATGACTTTTTTTAAATGTTTTTTTTATAATTCCCAATGACTAATTAGGTATAACATTGCCTATATATCAGACCTATTTGCTAAGTTCGGTGAAGTAAATATGCAGCTGCAGGGAAACGAGATCAATCTTTTTAAGGCTTAAGATAGTTCTTTCTTCATTTATTAAAAAAATTACAACATTTAAATGCAATTGAGGCCATTTTAAGATTTACCAATTTCCTAACTGATCAGAACTAGAAAAGGTAAATGGGATACACAACAATGATTTGCATGTTGTGACCATATAAATATGTCACATTAAGAAATTGTTTGAGATTTGAGTGTCTTCTCTTGTTGGATATTCCAAATTGCATCATAAGTTCAATTAAAACTCATACCAAGAATCTTGGTTATAGAGGGAAATTTCTGTTTGCTATCTGCTTTATCATAATTGGTGGAATGCAGTTTTAGTGGCGTCCAACTTCTCTCAAAGCAACAAAATTACTTCACATTACTGAATGGGTGATTTAAAACTCATGCCAGATAACATGAAACCTGACATTGGAAAACAAATACCAAATTATTAAGCTCATCTATCACTTTTAACAGTGCTGACTAGACAGGGATTTAAGTCTGCAGTATCTTTGACTAACATATTTATTTTTACCACTTAGTTGCCTTTCAGACTGTGAATCTGGTGTATTGGATTTTGAAATAATGTGCAAGTATATTAACATTACCATTATAAATTTTGTTTTATTACTATTTCCTTAGTGGACCACATATATTGTTGTTGTAAATAATGAGTTTTATGGTGGGTAGGAGCACTATTGACAGCCACTGTACAGTGGTTAGAATACCTGTCTGTTAAGCCTTGTGTTACGGGTTTGATTCCTGGTAGGCAAATGTGTGTGATTGGACTGGTTTCAGAAGTGCAAAATTGATCACTCTTCCGTCTGGTTTAAAATATCTCATAATTACACCATTGAAGGTATAAAATGGAGAAGAGGGCATGGGAGATAGGTTTATAGAACCAAGGAGGTGGAACTACAAAAATGTTTTGGAATCACATTCATCATATAAAAATGATGACTTGCAAATATTTCACAATAAAATCTACTGCAGCACCCCTTTACACATACCATACTTCATAGCTATCTCAAGTTCATTCAATCACTTAAATATAAATCATTCACCTTACAAATAGATATTACCTGTACCTATTATTTTCCTCTATATATATATTACAGTACACCTGAAAAATAAATAGAATTTGTATTTCAAATACAGTTACCCGATGCTTTGTAACTTCATGACTCCTTTTTCCATATAGGCAAATGATAAGAACAAAGTGGCAAGGAAGCCCGACTGTCACATCCAACCATTTTTCATAGCCTCTTGGAACCTTCCTGCCAGATTTCAGCTTTTTCACTAACTCACCTTACTACAGATACATCACCTGTCATACAATCCTGCATTTTTCTCACATTGTCAATTCTAATTATATTCACATTGTACCTATTTCATCACTTCCATCCATCATTAAATTTTTAACGAGGCATAATTTGTTTGCATAATCAACTATTGATGTTACAATACACACAAAAAAAAAGTTTACTTAATTTCAGTTTGTAATCTGTTTACAGATTTAAAACAACAGTTTTGGAAGCAAAATGTTGTGAATTAATTATCTTGGGTATAGCGACAAAAATAAAATTGGATTAACAATGTTAGGAGCACGGGATGTTTCAGTTTACAAAAAAGTGTGTAAACATTTCTGCATTATACACCTATTCACAGACACATGACCTTTATTTTTATATATATGTGAGTATATTACTTATCTACAGTGCTGCATAAATAAGTGATATCAAGTAGAGACAAAAATGTATAACCAACGTTGGGTGAAAGTTAGTCATCAAGATGCACAAATACAATTAAGTGAAATCAATGATATGAAAAAAAAACTTGTATTATTTGTTGCCAAAGTTCTTTAGCAATATTCTCCTAGTAAAAATTAGTAACTTAATATTGGTACACAAATTTTGTTTTATGTATTATTGAACTCTATTGGCATGCATTAGTTTGGTAACAAGGTTCTTTGGTTCTTTCAAGTAGCATAGTCAAAGATAATGTCTACATTTTTGAAGAATAGGCCGATAAAGAGTAAAGATGGGTGTAAATGAGACCTGCCTGATATGGGTCAGCAAGTCTACTACTCTGTTCTCATGACATGACTATGTTGTTTCATATTCTTCTTACAAGTAAATAGTTAAGTTTCTGAAGAAATAATGGGGGTTCAAAAAAGTGAACAAATAAATAAATGCACAAAATTTAATGTCATGTACTCAACAAATGATTTCATCAATATTTACTCTAACTTCATTAGCAACTTACCCATATTTGGTGAGATGTGTGGGTAAAATAACCTGAGTGTGAGTGAAGGAGCTGGGATCTGCTGATGTCTGGACTATGACCTGCCCTTGGGTGAAAGAGGTACTCTCTCCATGACCACCACTGGTTAGTTGAATTTGTTTAAGTTCTCCCGGCTTCCCAGATCCTGCCCCACTAGGACCCCCCGCTGTGGCTATCAGGTACTTGCCTGAGAAGGAAATAATACTATCACTTCAGTACACATAACAAATGACCAATGGTTAATATCAGGTGTTCAACAAATCATATAAAACACAGCTTTCTGCAAAGACCAGCAATTTCTTATGTCTTTCTACATTATCCTTCCTTTCCCATGTGTCGTTAATTTAAAAGCTTTATAAACTTTCATTCAATGCCTCAACCATCATTACATTTTATAACAGTTTTATAATCTCTACATGCATTAACTAGTCTGCTATTTATAATTCAATCATAACTATTCCACAACTCTGATTCCAACTCTGCACATGGAAGTAACATCACATGAGACTAGGAGGCATGGCAGGATATGCAGAATAGCTCCATTGAAAAGCAGAGGTGCAATAGGTATGCTGAGAGACAACTATCAACATCAAAGGCCCAAGACTTCAACACACTCCCACTACAGATACGGGGCATAACTGGCCAGCCTCTCACAGTGTTCAAAAGAAAACTCGATAAACACCTCCAAAGGATATGTGATCAATCAGGTTGTGATTCATACATCAGGCTGCGAGCAGCCGCACCCAACAGTGTGGTTGACGTGACTACCAACCAAGAGGCCTGGTCAGAGACCAGGACGCTGATCCTCAGAATCACCGCAAAGTAACCAAGGTAGGCCCTGTGAATTTATATGTACCATAATTTCCTTTATAAAGTGGTATGCTTCAAATGATTAAAGAGATTCAGATATTACCAACAGTTCTTTCAAGGAAAAATCCTTTAATGTTTACAACCGTATGCCAATGATAATCCCATGGAGTCCAATGGAGTGTGATAAATTTATAAAAATAGGTATAAATATAAATGCATTTTTGTGATGGACAGCAAATAAACTACAAATGTCAAATGGTATTTACCCAGATAATGTGAGAAGGAAACAAAAGTCAAACTAGAAATGTGAGCTTCTAAGAAAACACAGAAATTGTGTGATAAAACACAGACTGGCATCCATGCTTTAAGTGTGATCAAATGGGACACAGACAGCAATGTTGAGCCTTGAAATAACTCGCAATCAGACCAATGGAGGTGCAGACCTTGATAACAAAGAAGCAATACATAATAGAACTAATAGCCTCTCAGCGTACCATACGTGGATGCAACAATAATAATTATGCAACAGAGGCTAAAATCGTAGTCGTCCTAATACAAATCTCAATAAAGGTATAGGCTAGATCTAATTGTGGAACTACCAGCTGCCAGTTACAGTAAAAAGTGACCAACACAGAAGCAAGGTAGGAGATTTGTTCAGTCAGTGGGTCGATTAATTATAACTAAAGGGAACAACTTTGATTTGACTGAGTATAACAGGATGTAATGCACACATTGAAGCATATTATTATGAAGAGACCAAACCCCTAATAAATATGTAAAATGGCTAAAATAAAATGGAATTTATAGCAGGTTGTCAAATAAGACCAAAATATTATTAGATTTGGCAGAGCTCAATGCATCTAAATGGAAAAAAGTGCATGCCAGTAACTGATTCTGAACTAATATATGATATGGTTTTTATTGATCCTTAATTAAATTATATAAATAACTTCTATGATGATATAGTTTGCTTGATCTGTTAAACCCTTGTCCTAACTAGGGAATTTAGCTATAATGGAGATTCATAATTAAATATAAGTTTCCCATTTTGATTTTGGCTAGCCCATTGAGACACATCATAGCCACAAGTGACATTAGAGCAAACCTTTGTTGCGTCAGGAAACGTTTGGCAGGCATAATATTCCAACACAAGTGTGGGTCTCCAAACACAGTTCTTTATTTCCTAGTATGCAATATATATATATATATATACGTACCTGTACTGTTAAGTACAAAATCTCTAATGGCTAAGAATTTAATTTCCATTAAAAAAGATACAGGTAAGGATGCACTCACCTTGTAAGGCAGACATGAGCTGCTGGGAATTTTGGACACTGACACCAGTTGTACCTATTAATGTGGCACCTGCAATAATATTTAAAACTATCAAACAATCATCTTGCATGTTACAAAGTTTGATAAATATTCCTCAAACTTAATTTTTTAATCTGACATTTAATTTCAAATTGCTGACAATACACAATGAGATCATATTAAAGATCTAGTAAACCTAACCAACCTTGTTGGTGGTGAGATGGTGGTGAAGGTGGTGCACTGGTCGTGTTGACATCATACTGTGCAGCAGTATTTAGGGGATTAAGGGGAGATGCTGTGGCTGAGTCCACGTACTCAGGCACTGGTGACCCTTCCCGTGACAATGACTCTGGAGTTACCAGCCCGCTCATACCAATATGTGATGGAGAGGCTGGTGCAGATCTGCTGTTCAATGATAAAAGTAAAATTCAACAATCAGTGTCACAAGTCAAAAAATAAATTCTAGAACAGATGCTTTGAGAGTAATGAAATGCCCTTTCTGGATGGGTCTTGGTAGTTTCCTGAAGCTAGCCACACTGGGAAAGCTCCATACATAAGTCACATCAGCCCCAAGAGTCCTTAATAGCCTACTGGAGACAAGAGCCAGAACCTGGCTACCCTTCAGAGGCACAGGGAGCAGGGATTCTTTACAATCACATCCACCAAAGGAAACATTATAAAGTAAGTGAAGCAAAACAGACAAGAGCAAGACTCGCAGAGAAAAGTGAAATGATGCAGCAGACTTCACAAACGATCTACCCAGTAGTCAGTTTGAGCCCCATAGCTACAGCTGACAAATGCCAGTTGGCAGCACCACTGGGAGCTGCTGACTCCTATGTCAACACTATTCAGTCCAGAGCCTAATACCACCAACTAACTTAGCTGGCAGGGAACAGAGGGGACAAGGGAGTCACTAAGACCCAACCAAAAGGAGGCATTTCATTACATTCAATGCTGGTTTTCTAGAAGTGCTGAATGTTGGCTCCCTGAAGCTAACGACAGATAATAAGACAAAAGAAACTTACTAGGTAGGAGGAGAGTAAAGATTAAACTCAAAGAAGAGAACCCAGCTCAGGAAACCAAACTAAGAACAACAAGCCCAAAGGGGCCTAGGTAACAAGCCTCCAGGACTCGGTTAGACCTCCAAAACCCGAGCTTGGAAATTAGAATATATTTAGAAAAGACTATGGACACAGCAGTACACTTTTGAATATCATGGGGGCAAGGGTAGACTACAGGCCAGCTGGACTTAATGACACTACGGACAACTGAAGATGAACAAGCTTTGGAACAGGGAGTCATGGAAACATTAACAAACAACATGTCCCCCAAAGTGGTCTGGGTGGCATACAGGTAGCGACGTACAGCTGCAACCAGACATAGCAAATGATGCACCTCCTGCCCAACAAATCATGAATAAAAAACCAAAGGACTCCTCAGGAAGCCAACCATACCATTCTTTGCTAGAAAAGAAGGCAACTGCAAACAAAGAAACTGTTTTCCAGGCTCAAAGGAACAGAACCCCCACCTCCAGAGGAGAGCATAAAGCTCCCAAGCAGACAACTGGAAGCAACAGCCAGCAAAATCAGAGCTTTGAAGAAAGGATTATGGACCAAAAGAAGCAACTGAGAACTGAGGGAATGAAAGAAAGACCAACAACTGATCTGGAGACCAAAATGGCTAAGAAGGAGAATGAGCAGACCAGAGGTTACAAGCACATAATATAACTTATGGAATGACACTGAGGAAGTATCAACAGTGAATGCCAACAAAAGCGGCTCTGCCAAGGCTGAGCAGCAGTAATAGGCATAAGATGCTGATCAAGAAACCACCAAGAAAAAAAGGACAAAACTATCGGTAGCAAACCAAAGGACAATTGATAAAAGGTAAACGAAAAGACAAAAAAGAGCACCAATAACCTTGTACTGTTGCCATGGCAAGACACACAGGTGGGACACTAACAACTTGCCTACCTATGCACCATACAAATGGTGATAGATCTGCATCAAATATCAAAACGCGAAGATCTGAGGAGAACGCCAGGACATGTGAACCAACCAGGAACATTTACTGACCAATACTATAAACAGAAAGGAGGAGACATGGAATATGCTCTGATTCAGGCACAGAACCGGAATAATAGGCCATCAAGAAGCCAGAAGGATTACATTGTCTGGTCACTCCCAAGGTGCTGCCACCTGTTAGTTGGCAGCTGTAACTAGTGGGAAGGAAAGAACTGCCTACTGAATGGATCATTTGCAGAGTCGTTTGCTGCTTCATTTCTCTTTTCTCTGTGAATTTTGCAGTTGGTTCTTGGGGAGTAGAAGAACTCCCAGAACCCCATCAACCAGGTTGGCTGCTTTGCTTTACTTACTTTCTGTAAGTTTCCATTGTTAAGGATGATCATAAAGCATTCCCTACTCCCTGTGCCTCCTTGAGGGGCCCAGATTCCGACTCTGGTCACCAGTAGGCCATTAACGACTCCTGGGGCTGTGACTTGTGTGGTGCTTTTCCAGGGTGGCTAGCTTCAAGAAGCCACCACGGCCCAATCAGAAAAGGCACTTCTCACAAAGGTTACAGACTACGTAAGTAATTTTACATAGTGTTTTATAATTGGGCAACAGTATATTAAGGTTCCCAACCAATGGGCTTGGTTGTCCTAATTTTTTCCAATCAGAAATAAAAGTACAAAACAAGATATTCACAAAATACATATTAAGACAGATGGACCACTTTACAGCAAAAATATGTTGTTTAAACACATACTGATTTCCGATTAATTACTGGCCACAATTTTCTACTAAATAAGACCTTTATAAATGAGAAGAAAAATAAATAAAACAAATCACTCCTTTTTATATACATCTCAACCACTTTCCTAGCTTATACTAGAGACCTGAAGACTTGGCCTTCATGCCAGCTTCTGAGCAACCTTATGCCTCAAGAGACTAGCATCTGGTCCCCAGCAATACAGGATACTCTCCAGGTAATCTGGGTTATTCTTCCAGCTATGCCAAGCTGTTGTTCATATTATTTATTCATTATGCTACACTGGAAATTTGTTCATCTCATCAGTTTACAGCCTTGAACGCTGAAAAATATGCAAATAAGAAACGGCATTTTTGAAGGTATCCATCTATCCAAATGGCTTACATTAAACACACACAACCACCTATACATTCAAATTCAGACTTTTTCTCACTCTGTAAAATGTTTGCAATGTCTTGTTAGCATATTACATATGAACTCTCTTTCCATGAAAGGATAGCCTTTTGTAGAATTCTCCAACCACATTTCAATGCCTTCAACAAATAAAACAATATTTATTTTGAATTGCATAATATATTCCATTATTATATCCTAACAGTTTATATCCTTATAGTTTATAGTCCTCTCTAATTTCTCAATGATGTTTACAATATTACTGTTGACCTGTCTACTCTTTTTCAAGGTCTTCGATAAATGCAACATTCTAGGACTGGTCAAAGCAAAAGTTATAATTTCAATCTGGAAGATTATTTAATTAATCACAAGTTAAAAGATTGTTGAATTTTACAGAGGTACACGTGAAGCAGAACCCACAATTTGCATGCACATCTCTTATAACCTTGCCTATGTGTACAGTGACCTTCCATGAAAATATAATACACCCTTGGCTTACTCCCAACTTATCTCAAAGACAATCTAATATTACTATCATATTCTCTAAACTTCCTTAGGTTTTCATTCTCCCAATATTAGTTAATATTGCTTATGAAAATTTTATGTGTATTCTAGATGCCATTACCTGCATAGTACAATACAATTAATAAAAAATTGACAAACCTATTAGAGAGGTGAGTAAAGGGAGTCTTAAAAATAGGAACGCCTCGTTGTCGCCGCCGCTTAAATGCTTGGTCTACTAATTTACTCTCTGACGCTGGATCAATTTTCCAGAAGCTGCCCTTCCCTGGCTCCTCTTGAGAACGTGGGACTTTGACGAAGTATCGATTTAATGACAGGTTATGCCGGATAGAGTTCTGAGGAAGATATGCAAATTAATACTAAAGACTTACAATACTCTTGTTTTTTGTGACAAAGCAAAAATATCTGAAACAAGTAAACACAGCAAATAGCTACAATGGATTTGTTCAGCATAGTTAATTTCATGAGCAAAGTAAATAAGTAGGATGCATACAATCAATATGGGAATTAGCTCAGCAGAGTTAATGATTAAGATAATTATTTTGTCAAAACTTAGTAAACATTACATTTGGATAAAATAACAATCTTAGAATATTTTGTAATTATGGCTCACCCATATTATCATTATGCACCTCAGTTATGTCAAATATCACATTACCATTCAGAAATGTAAAGGCACCAGGTATAAATGTTTAAGAGTTTGGACGCAAAGAGCTACAGTGTACCTCTCACCACATGCAGACAGTAATTGCCAAGTACTGTATTCGGCTTAATATATCTTAATGACATTTCCACTATGTACATCAAATGTCTTAGCTACATCACCACTTAGCACTTCAATTATGTCTCAGCCCCAGTATTACATTGTATCCCCCTTTTATGTCTCAACCACAGTATGACATTGTACCCCAATTATGTCTCGGCCACGGTATGACATTGTACCCCATTATGTCTCAGCCACGGTATGACACTGTACCCCAATTATGTCTCAGCCACAGTATCACATTGTACCACAATTACATCTCGGCTACAATGCCAACCGACACGAGACATCATTTAAGGGTTAAACCAGGTACGTATAGAAGATAGGATAGGAAAGGAAAAACAAATCATGTGAACGTAAGAAACTTGCCCATATAACATTCAACTTTCAACACTAACCTAAAGAAAAACATGAACATTTTTATTTATATTTTTAAACCTGCTAGAACAAACCTCCAAAGTAATCAGGCAAACTAACCAACAAGTTAAATGGAATCAGTTCAAGACAAATTGAAGAAAATTGAAAGACTAGATGTAAGAATAAGGATAATATTCTCAAAGTACTAAAGTAGTAAAGTAGTCAAGCGCTCTGGATGGTATAAAATACATTCTGCATACAATATTCAAATTATCACAAAATCTAACAAGGAAATAAAATATTTCAAGAAAATAATATTAATTACCTATAAATTGAGGGGAGACTGGATTGTCCCGTGTGAATTTGTAAATGTTAAAAATAAACTGTTAATGCAGCTAATACCCCATACTTTTTGTTAAATTCATGATAAAATAGGTAAATCTTGTTACAGTACCTGCCACCCTTTGTCAGCTGTCCGATAGTATGGGTAGTGCTTTGTGATGTATGAGTATATACCACTCAGCGTTAGCTGTTTGTCTGGGGCTGAAGAAATTGCTTGAACAATCAGCTGAGCATAGGAATACGGAGGTTTGGAATCATCCTGGGGATAACAAAATATAAGAAAATAGTAAGAGCATACACTAGTTTATAAGAAGACTTTACATTCTTAGTGTTATAGGATCAAACAGCAGGGGATATTTTACATCATGTATTATCTCTTGAATCCTTCCATGCAAATATGATAATACCTATGGTAAATTTAAACCAAAGCCAATCACTGAGATGAACCCACAAAATTCTTATTTCTTTAATTCATAAGATATAATCAATGTTAATGTTACAATACCTTGGCACCAGCACTAGGAGGACTGTGTGGTTGATCAGGAGGATGCGGCGAAGTGAAGTATCCATCGTCTGCTATAGACGCTTGGATACCGTTGTGGTGGTACTGCTGATTTGATTGAGTCAAATTTATTTGATTCTCTTCATGTGTTGTTGATACTGTTACTGTAGATAAAGAAACTGCTAAAGTTAAAATAACATCCATTTTTTTTAATACAAAGTACAATAACTATATTATATATCTCCTATCTCTGTCTCACACACACAGGGCCCGGGTTCGTCCTAAGGGCCCGGGTTCAATTCCCGGCCAAGGCGGAAACAAATGGGCAGTTTCTTTCACCCTGATGCTCCTGTTCACCTAGCAGTAAAGAAGTACAGTACCTGGTAGTTAGACAGATATCACATGCTGCTTTCTGGGAATATGTAATTACCTAAGTATAATTACCTAAGTGTAGTTACAGGATGAGAGCTATGCTCGTGGTGTCCCGTCTCCCCAGCACTCTTTGTCATATAACACCTTGAAATTATTGACGGTTTTGGCATATGAACTTCATTTTCACATATTTAGAATACAGGTACTGTATAGGTTTTCAGTATTATTTACTGTAAAAAAAAATTGTCAATATGGCATTTGAAATATGCGCATATTTAGACAACAAAAATTTATAACTCCAACCATTTAGAGTTTATGAAAAATCAATTCTATAGAGACTGCAGAACAGACAACTATGCACACTATGTGTAAAAATGGTGAGAATCGATCAGAAACTAGATTTTTAGATACTGAAGTTGAAATTCTAGTTATAGATATAATTGAGGTTATCTACAATGAATAAGGCAGTTTTGATTCATGAATTTACTTCTATGTTTAAATAAACATTGTGTGGCATTCGTACAGGAATATGTGACATTGTAGGTCAATGTGTGTTGAAATGAAGTCAAGAAAAAATAACCTCCCCCCGCCCCTCAAAAAAATATAGGGATAATTATAATAATTATAATGATTTAGGGGATATATTTAGGGTATACTTTATGTAAGTTAAAAAAGTCCTAATCTGGTCCCTAATCATCAAAACAACCTAAAGAAAGAAGGAAAATAGAGTTTGAAATCTGTGAAAAAAAAGAGCGCCCCAAAAAATTCAGTCCTAAGTTCTGAGAGTTTTGACTGATTTATTTGTTGACCAATTTAATTCTGTCTTCACATAGTTAGGGACGAGTATGCACTCTCCAGGATGTAAAGGTTACGATAAATTCAAATAATAAACACAGGAGGAAAAAACTAAAACCTAAAAAAAAAAATATTCCCCTAAAAAAATTTTTCTTGGATATTGTTGAAAGTAACTGATAACAACATTGGGCAATGTATTTATGATATATAGTATAACAAAATAGAGCATAATAACATACTTACTCATCATTTGTGTTATTATGTATTATTCACCAATGCTAGAAAGGCACCAGCTGCATATCCATTTTGTGGACGCTTCTTACTACTATTCTTCTTTTTTGTGCATCGGACAAGTGCTTGCATCTCTTTATTATTACTTTATTCGTCAGTTTCAGTTAATAGAAGCTGTTCTCCTTATCAACAAAACTTTTTTTTTTTTTTAATATTTGTCTAAAATCAATTTCTGAAAAAATTTTCATGAAAGTTTCACAACACTGAGGCCAATAAGTTGGAGATCTGTTTAACATTTTTAAGTAACTTTTACATAATTCGAATGTTTTTCACTTTCGGGCCCCCTTATGCTGAGCAGTTTAAGCGTTAAGAAGCACGTCAACAAACTGGAAAAGGTGCAAAGACATGCCACTAAATGGCTCCCAGAACTGAAGGACAAGAGCTATGAGGAGAGGTTAGAGGCATTAAATATGCCAAAACTAGAAGATAGAAAAAAGAGGCGATATGATCACCACGTACAAAATAGTAACAGGAATTAATAAAATTGATAGGGAAGATTTCCCAAGATCTGGAACTTCAAGAACAAGAGGTCATAGATTTAAACTAACTAAACAAAGATGCCAAAGAAATATAAGAAAATTCCCTTTCGCAAACAGAGTGGTAGATAGTTGGAACAAGTTAGGTGAGGAGGAGGTGGAGGCCAAAACCGTCAGTAATTTCAAAGCATTATATGACAAAGAGTGTTGGAAAGACGAGACATCACAAGTGTAGCTCTCATCCTGCAACTACACTTAGGTAATTACAAATGTTCAAGAACAAACAATTACAGGCACAAATGTCATAATGTAATCAGTTTTGTGACTTTAATTACCTGTATTTGCTATGTCACCTTTATCCTCCATGGCAGCATATGCAGCCTGGACCAAGTTCTCTGCATTGACCCCTCTCTTTATTCCTGCCAACCCACCATGGCCTCCTCGCGGAGATGTGGGACAGCTGTTGGCTGCACTGTAATGAGAAAACAAAATTCGTGCTAAAATTTCAGTTAGATAATACATTATTAAAAGCACTGATATACCCAAGAGTACAAATAGCATACAGTACTGTACATCTACTGTACTGCACTTCACCACCAACTTCACGTTGACAACAATATTTAAGAATGATTACAAAAGACATCTTAAAGCTAATCGTGTAGGTATTGGTAAAATGTGAAGTTTCTGATTCACAGCAGTGAAACAGGAGGGGCTAAGGCTGTCTGTCATTTTTCACTGGATATAATTTGATAGCAGAATACTCAACATGCATATATTCACTGAAATTTTGAACCATCAATCACATATGATTTGAGATCAAGTGGGTAAAACTCAGTCAGCCAATAATGGCTGCCAGAAAGCTGCAAGAAAATTACCAAATAATTTATCAAAATAACATTGAAATGGAAAGAAAATATAAGCAGTAGTTACTAAGAACTATATCCCATTTACATATAACAATGTCTGTTATTGGTTATCATGAAAACTTACCACTAATCACAGGCTTTCTGGAATGAATTAATACTATCAGGTGTGTGTTTATAAAGTCTATGACCTGTAGTTACCCTTCAGTAATCCAACAATGATGCCAAACTTCCATAGACCGGTGATAAACAACTGCCTACACCCAGGCCGAGTCAACCAGTTATAACCAAGCTAGAACTTCGGGAGTGTTATAATTGGACTACAGCTTCTGTGGCAGAAACCATGAGGGACTCACAAAGCTAAAGTAAGTGCCCATTACGAACCAGCTAGATTCATTCTTCTCATGCAATGCTGAGCAAGATGGTTGTGTTTCAAGTACAGTAAAGGCAAAGCTTAGTACATCTTGCTAGCATGAGCTTAAAATTAACCCTTCAGTGACTTTCAATCACAGTCCCTGATAGTCCTAATAATGCTACCATACTATTGTATTCCCCACCCAAGAACAGAGAATACTTTGGTTCTATGAAGAAGACAGACCACACACTAAGAAAAGTGTCCCACTACCAACAATGGTGCCGAGGAGGAGGGGTTGGGCGATGACTGGGCTGCGGGGAAGCAAAGCCTCGAAACCATCAAAAGTAAGGTACCACACTTTGGGATTGTGAAGCAGACTTGGTGTATCAGTACTTAAGCAGTAATGTTCTGTATGTACCAAGGAGCTGCCACTCTGTTGAAGAATCTGCATGCAAAGCTGACCTTCCGCTTTGAGTTTCCACCAAACTTGGGTTGTGCTTAGTTGCTATTCACCACTATCATATTAGTATTGCATGTTCAACCGCTGCCTACTTGCTGTGTGTCAAATTGATTTTATGCATGTAAAGAGGCTCTAAAGCACAAGCAACTGAGGCTCTTGGGTTTTGGAATATTGAAAGTGAGATCAAGTATCACCAAGTTAGCAACCTGTTGCATAGTTGCACTATCAGCAATTCTAGTTGTTAAGACAGAATGTGTACTTGCACACACTTATGAACACCAAAGGAAACTTACATTTGCTCTTTTGGGATAAGAGCTGTGGCATTAGGTGATATCTAACATGGGATAAGAGCTATGGCACAAGGTGACACCTAGCATCTAGGTACTAGTATTCCAGTCATCAGAAGTAAAGCTAATCAAGAAATATCATAATTTAAATATGAAAATTATAAGAGTTTACTGGTTTCAAAACTGTGCACTGAAATAATTCCTTACGAGACCAGTAGGCATGCCATAATGTGCCATAATAATACTGTGGTCTTGTGTGAAGTGGCATCCAAAATTCTGATAGACCAGATTCCCTACCAGAAGGCCTTTGATTATTGCCACCGGAGGCGGCTAGTTTATTGTGCACCCTATACCAATCCTGTGAGCGGTAGCGCAAAAAGCATTACAGAGGGGAAAAAAAGGCCTTTATCAGACCTCATCTTAGATTATTACATAAACAATTTCATCCTTCCCAAGGCCTTCACACCCAGAAGGCCTTGGGAAGCCATGTCAGAAACCTAATAATATGGGGCACTGATCAGTAGAACCATAAGGAGTACAGTACTGCCTTAAGTTAATTGTTTATAGACTGCTGTATTAAAGGAGGGTGGGGTGGTGGCAACGGCAGTAGATGAGGGTGGTAATGGTGGCAAAAGGTGTTCGTGGAAGTAAAATGGTTGTGACGGGGGAGGGTTATGGTAATGACAGGAGAGAGTAGTTATGGTGGTGACAGGGGGAGAGTTATGGTGGTGACAGGGGGGAGAATTATGGTGGTGACAGGGGGGAGAATTATGGTGGTGACAGGGGGGGGGGGAGAATTATGGTGGTGACAGGGGGGGGAGAATTATGGTGGTGACAGGGGGAAAGAGTTATGGTGGTGACGGGGGGAAAGAGTTATGGTGGTGACAGGGGGAGAGAGTTATGGTGGTGACGGGAGGGAAAGAGTTATGGTGGTGACGGGAGGGAAAGAGTTATGGTGGTGACAGGGGGGGAAAGAGTTATGGTGGTGACGGGGGGAAGTTATGGAGGTGACGGGGGGGGGGGGGGGGGAAAGAGTTATGGTGGTGACGGGGGATAAGAGTTATGGTGGTGACAGGGGAAAAGAGTTATGGTGGTGACGGGGGAAAAGAGTTATGGTGGTGACAGGGGAAAAGAGTTATGGTGGTGACAGGGGAAAAGAGTTATGGTGGTGACAGGGGAAAAGAGTTATGGTGGTGACAGGGGAAAAGAGTTATGGTGGTGACAGGGGAAAAGAGTTATGGTGGTGACAGGGGAAAAGAGTTATGGTGGTGACAGGGGAAAAGAGTTATGGTGGTGACAGGGGAAAAGAGTTATGGTGGTGACAGGGGAAAAGAGTTATGGTGGTGACAGGGGAAAAGAGTTATGGTGGTGACAGGGGAAAAGAGTTATGGTGGTGACAGGGGAAAAGAGTTATGGTGGTGACAGGGGAAGAGAGTTATGGTGGTGACAGGGGGAGAGTTATGGTGACAGGGGGAGAGTTATGGTGGTGACAGGGGGAGAATTATGGTGGTGGTGGTGGCAGCAGAGGTGGGTTGAATGGTCGTGGGTAGCAGCAACAGAGGTAGTTGGTATTGGCAGCAGAGTGGGGTGGTGGAGCAGCCAGTCCTCCTAAAGTTTCTCAGTCAAGTAATTGTCGTACTAAATAAAGTGCCCTTATCCTAACTACAGGGGATCCAAAACAAACAGCAGGGCAGAATGTCAATCTCGCAAGCCGCTACCATTTTCTAGTATGACGTTTTTTGGCCTTAGGTATATGTCAAAATGTGACGTCCTATTAGAAGGAAAGGTTGGTGGTGGCAGAAGTGGTGAGTGCTTCAGCAGCAGAGGGGGATGGCGACGGTAGTGGTAGCAGCAGAGGTGGGTGATGGTGGCAACATACCTGGAGAGGGTTCTGCGAGTTCTTCTACTTCCCAACCCCCTCCCGGGGCCACGCTCGACTTGTGATAACTTGGTCCAACAGGCTGTTGCTTGGAACGGCCCGCAATCCCACATATCCACAACAGCCTGGTTGGTCTTGGCACTTCTTGCAAGAATCTGTCCAAGTGCTACTTTAATACATCCACCTTTGTTCCGGCAATATTTCTAATGTTTGCAGGGAGCTGGAAGTGCAGTTGTTGTGACAGGGAGAGATGGTTCCATCTCCCAGGAGTGTGGAGCGCGTCAAAGTAACTGGGCCTCCACTCTTCAAACAGAATTGGTTGCCATAATCCTTGCACTCTAGCACGTATATGAATCCAAAGTTGCCACGCTAATTGTAAGTGACTCCTTGTCATCCTTGACTGCCCTCAGCTCCCCAAGGCATAACTGTGACGTGCTTACCTCTGAAGCTAGACATGGATATAATGAAATAATCAATGATGGAGTCAGAGTTTGTCGCCTGTGGATTCCTTCCCATATTGGTCTCCGAATGCATGATAGAACTGATGAGTTGGCCAAGACCTTTGCTTGTAAAGAGAGAATTGATTACCAACTTGGACTGCCTTTGAGCAGCCTGAGGGCAGCAATATCCCAGGAACATCAACTAAATTTCGGAGACTTGAGGCAAAGTGAAATTTACACCAGTTACTCCATCTATCATCATTCTATTATGCAGGAAGAACCGCACGTCTATGGGTCATCCAATAATGTTAGCAGACATCTAGATGTTACCACTGCTAGGCTTAGCCTCGGCTACAAGTACCTCTGGGAATTTGTAACATCTGCTGATGTAGATTTGACTAAATGTAAACTCTGCCAGCAGAACTATTCGCATACTTTGCGTCATTACAAAATGGAATGTGAAAAAATCGGGGAATTTAGAGATAACATAAATAGTGTCCAAGAAATGTGTAAGCACTTCATTCATAATGATGTGCTGCCCGAAATCTTAGCGAAGTATCCAAAATTTGCTTACTGTAGGTAATTCATGCACATGACTGTAAAGCTGCCGCCCAGTTGGGTGGGTGTGGAGCACATGACTGTAAAGCTGCCGCCCAGTTGGGTGGGTGTGCAGCAAGACTAGTAACTGTGTGACTCCCCATAGATGTAAACTGCCTTGTATAGTGATTGTTGTGAGCTTCTTGTTGATCACTTGTGACACAAAAGATTATTGATGTGTGTTCTTGTGTGGGTGATTAAATATGTATATTTATGTGTGTGTGTGTGTGTGTGTGTGTGTGTGTGTGTGTGTGTGTGTGTGTGTGTGTGTGTGTGTGTGTGTGTGTGTGTGTGTGTGTGTGTGTGTGTGTGTATAGGCATGGGGTGCATAATAAAGAAAGAAATTGAATTGCAGGGAGGGTGTTGAACCGCTGTGAACCCCTGATGTTCAGACATTGTTCTCTGATTGTGCCTATGGGACCTCTAATCCTCGCTGGTTCTATTCCGTATTTCCTTCCGTATCTTTCGCTCCAGTATGTTGTTATTCTACTGTGCAAATTTGGGACCCGGCCCTCCAGTATCTTCCATGTATAATATATATTATTTGATACCTTTCTTGTCTCCTTTCCAGAGAACATTTTAAGAACTTTGAGGCAGTTCCAATAATTTAGGTGCTTTTTCATTTATATGCGTGCTGTATATATTCTATGTATTCCCTCAGTTTCAAAGATCTCTCCTGCTCTGAAAGGGGAAGCAAGTACCGAGCAATACTCAAGACGGTACAGCACCAGTGATTTAAATACAATAGTGTTAGGACTGTCGTGGGGGGGTCCCTGGATTTGAACGTTCTCATAATACATCCCATCATTTTTTTGGCTGCCACTATATTTGCTCGGTTATGTTCACTAAACATCAGGTCATCAAACATCATAATTCTTAAGTCCTTTACATGTTGCTGTCCTTCAATGAGTAGGTCTGATTGTATCCTGTACCCTGTGTTTTGTTAAGTTCCTCATCTCCACCATACATCAGTACAGAGGGTGGTGGCGGCGACTGTAGGAGAGGTGGGTGGTGGCGGCAGAAGTGGGTGGTGGCGGCAGAAGTGGGTGGTGGCGGCAGAAGTGGGTGGTGGCGGCAGAGGTGGGTGGTGGCGGCAGAGGTGGGTGGTGGCGGCAGAGGTGGGTGGTGGCGGCAGAAGTGGGTGATGGGTGGTGGCAGTAGAGGTGGGTGGTGGCAGTAGAGGTGGGTGGTGGCAGTAGAGGTGGGTGGTGGCAACAGAGGTGGGTGGTGGAGGTAGTAGCGGCAGAGGTGAGTAACAGCGGCAACAGTAGAAGTCTGAAGACGGGTTGGTAAATGCAGCCAGTCCTCGCATACAAAAATCCAAGCTCGTTAATCCACGCGCCAAACCCCCAGTTTATGAATGAAAAATAGTTTACACACGACTCACCTCTGATGACGTTCGAACACTTCCGGAACAAGTGCTTCATTGCATTCCTCCGAACAAAGACCCAAAAGTACAGCCCGTCCTCCAAAGATTCAAAAGTGATTCCATATATCCGCCAAACCCGCTGTTTATGAATAAAAAACGGTTTACACACGACTCACAACGGATATCGTTCGAACAGTTCCGGAACAAGTGCTTCACTGACGAATTCGGTTCAAACCACAACGCTATAAATGCTTCACCTACGTACTAAAAATACAAATAATCACCAACAGAACCTAAACACCTAACCTAACCTATGCCTATATATGCACAATATGCTAATATAATATTTTTATTTGAGAAAATTCCCTTTTTGAACGAAGAGCATGTTAAAATTTATGAATGCGTCTGTGGGGTCGACCGCTGGATGTAATGAACTTGAGTCGAGGACGGGTTGTTGAAATAAGATGCACAGGTTTCGTAAATGCTTGATAAACCCCTGTTCCAAGAAAGGAATCACAGGACTGATATCTCAACTTACCAACAAAGATAAACGGATGCCTGGCGAGTACAGTAGGAGTATAATAGGTTAAGGCTGGTGTCATGAGCAGAGGCTGATATAAAAGCGGAAGGTGGTAGTGGGGTTAAATCTTAGTGTTATACACGTTTAATAATGTTTATCAATGATGTAATGGTATGGTAGTGTTGTGGTGTAGCTGTGATGTATTGGTTTACCTTTAGTCATTTATTATGCACCCCATTATGCACAAGGCCGGGGGGCCTTGTAGCCTGGTGGATAGCGCGCAGGACTCGTAATTCTGTGGCGCGGGTTCGATTCCCGCACGAGGCAGAAACAAATGGGCAAAGTTTCTTTCACCCTGAATGCCCCTGTTACCTAGCAGTAAATAGGTACCTGGGAGTTAGTCAGCTGTCACGGGCTGTTTCCTGGGGGTGGAGGCCTGGTCGAGGACCGGGCCGCGGGGACACTAAAGCCCCGAAATCATCTCAAGATAACCTCAAGATAACCCATATTCATCCCATGGGCGTGGGGAAAGGCTCACAGATGCACATAATGGGTTCAGGAACTAAGCCTCTTAGTACATTAAGCATGTAACAAATTTGTGAAGTCAGTTACACAATTCAGTTTTGTATTACATACTGTATACACACACCCACGCCTATTTATAGCCCACACCCCCCATCCCATCGCAGCCATATTATTTATTAAATTTATTTATTGAGAGAGGGGGGGGGGGAAGGGAGGGGGGTTGCTACAGCTATGCTTGTTTGTTACAACAACATTGCTGAAGGTCATACATAACCCCCCCCCCCCCCCACAGCAACAACAGTCTAACCCTCACGATGCCATAAACAAGAACGGCTGCAAAACAAACTTCAGCGCGACAGCCAAGTTTCACAAAACAACCGCTTCAACAACCTTTTAAGTTAGTGGAGACATGTGGCCTTCAGAATATAAGTGTGTGAATAATACCAGCAGCGGTTTGGCCGCGATAGAGCAAAACTTTAGCCGATGATGTAGATCCAAACTATACATTCTTCGGGGGAGACAGTACAAATCTCCATATCAGACCCAATGAAAAGAAGTATCTCTATCCTCAATTTAAATACCTGGTTGATGGGGTTCTGGGAGTTCTTCCATTCCCCAAGCCCGGCCCGAGGCCAAGCTTGACTTGTGAGAGTTTGGTCCACCAGGCTGTTGCTTGGAGCGGCCCGCAGGCCCACATACCCACCACAGCCCGGTTGGTCCGGCACTCCTTGGAGGAAACTATCTAGTTTCCTCTTGAAGATGTCCACGGTTGATCCGGCAATATTTCTTATGCTCGCTGGTAGGACGTTGAACAACCGCGGACCTCTGATGTTTATACAGTGTTCTCTGATTGTGCCTATGGCACCTCTGCTCTTCACTGGTTCTATTCTGCATTTTCTTCCATATCGTTCACTCCAGTTTTTGTTATTTTACTGTGTAGATTTGGTACTTGGCCCTCCAGTATCTTCCACTTGCATATTATTTGGTATCTCTCTCGTCTTCTTTCTAGTGAGTACATTTGGAGAGCTTTGAGACGATCCCAACAATCCAGGTGCTTTATTGCGTCTATGTATGCCGTATATGTTCTCTGTATTCCCTCTATTTCAGCAATCTCTCCTGCTCTGAAGGGGGAAGTGAGTACTGAGCAGTATTCAAGACGGGACAGTACAAGTGATTTGAAGAGTACAACCATTGTGATGGGATCCCTGGATTTGGAAGTTCTCGTAATCCATCCGATCATTTTTCTGACTGACGCAATATTTGCTTGGTTATGCTCCCTAAACGTTAGATCGTCGGACATCATTATTCCCAAATTCTTTACATGCTGCTTTCCTACTATGGGCACATATAACTGTGTTTTGTACCCTGTATTATGTGTTAAGGTCCTCATTTTTATCGTACCTGAGTACCTAGAATTTATCACTGTTAAACATCATGTTATTTTCTGTTGCCCAATCGAAAACTTTATTAATATCTGCTTGAAGTTTTTCAATGCCTCAACCGAGGTAATTTTCATGATGAACTTTGTGTCATCTGCAAAGGATGATACGAAGCTGTGACTTGTATTTTTTGTCTATATCTGATATGAGAATAAGGAAAAGCAGTGGTGCAAGGACTGTACCCTAAGGTACAGAGCTTTTAACTACGCTTGGACTCGATTTTATATGATTGACTATTGCTCGTTGAGTCCTGTTTAACAGAAAACTGAGTATCCAGCGTCCTACTTTACCGGTTATTCCCATTGACCTCATTTTGTGTGCTATCACTCCATGGTCACATTTATCGAAAGCCTTTGCGAAGTCCGTGTATATCACATCAGCATTCTGTTTTTCTTCTAACGCCTCAGTGATCTTGTCGTAGTGATCAAGTAGCTGTGAGAGGCACGATCTTCCCGCTCGAAATCCATGTTGGCCTGGGTTGTGGAGGTCATTGATCTCCATGAAATTGGTAACCTGGCTCCTAATCACTCTCTCAAATATTTGTATTATGTGGGACGTTAGTGTAACTGGTCCATAATTCTTTGCCAATATTTTGCTTCCTCCCTTGTGTAGAGGGGCTATGTCTGCTGCTTTAAGTGCATCCGGTATCTCCCCCGTGTCCAAGCTCTTCCTCCACACTATACTGAGTGCCTGTGCTACCGGCACTTTGCATTTCTTTATAAATATTGAATTCCATGAATCTGGACCCAGAGCTGAGTGTATGGGCATGTTTTAAATTTCTCTTTAAAAATCTTGTATGTTCGTGTTGATATCAGTTATATTTACAAGGGTTTGGATATCACGCATAAAGAAATTGTCTGGATCTTCCACTTCCATGTTGTTTATCGGAGTGCTAAACACATGTCCTCATACTGCTTTTTTTTAGGATTTCACTAATTTCTTTGTCATCCTCCGTGTATGAACCTTCACTCGTACGGATAGGTCCAATACTGGCAGGGGTTTTTGCTTTTGATTTCGCATATGTGAAGAAGTATTTTGGATTTTTATATTTCCTGAATTGCTTTCTGTTCTAATTGCCTTTCTTCAGTTTGATATGAGTGGTTTCAATTTACGCTCAATTTCTTCAATCCCCCTATTTAAATTATTCCTTCTTTGACGGAGAAGAAATGTAAGAAGAAATGTCGAGAGAGAGTCAATCCGTTTTTTAAGAAGGGAACCTAACACCTTTAAAACTTTTTTATCAGTTTGGCTGTGGTATCTGCGTCAAGCTCCAAGTACAAAACGTCTGACTGATAAGGCAGTCAATGACATGACCACGAGGGCAGTGATCCTGGAACCCTATAAAGAACCAGGTATAACCAGGTATACTTACAGTAAAACACAACAAGGGCTAGAGGGACTACGTATTAAATTTTTAAATTTTGCCCCGAGGGGCGAGTTTATTGGGCAGCGCCACTCATCTTGGGAGTGGACACACCGCCATAGCAGCATGTACAACACTCCCCAATAGGAAGAAAACCCGCTGGGTTGTTCATCCTGTCACTTGTACCCAGACACAGCTGGGATTTTGCTTAACTGTCTCAAGTGAACAGCTCCTCAAACAAGAAGGTTAACATCTATCAACCCTTAAAAGCTTACGTTATTTTGCGGGTGCAAAATGGGGGAATCTTTTGGCTTACGTATTTACAGTTGCTTCATACTACTACAGTGATATTAGTCCTGCTACCGCCAACTTCCGCCGACCTGTGAATGAATGAAGGTAGGCGCCAGTAAGGGTTCCCATTTCCGGTAGCCATTCAGCAGAGCGTGACACAATGACTGGTTCCCTCACCGCCGCCACCATACACACACACATGGTATGGAATGCATTACGGGGTGATGTGGTGGAGGCTCACTCCATACACAGTTTCAAGTGTAGATATGACAGAGCCCGATAGGCTCAGGAATCTGTACACCTGTTGATTGACGGTTGAGAGGCGGGACCAAAGAGCCAGAGCTCAACCCCCGCAAACACAACTAGGTGAGTACACACACACACACACGCTCCACACACCCACCACACTTCATAACACTGCCAACCACCACAGCACAACACACATCCACAAATTCATACGACTAATCTTATCAATTGTTATCATTTAGCCGAGTGACAAAGGGGCGTTATACGGGCAGCAGGCCAGGAAGTCCCTCAAGACTATAGTGTCTACAGTCTAATTTTAAGATTACAACAAGGAATGCGTGGAAGTACGTGAAGGTAACTTTGCCTAGTATTGAATTACACCAAAATCTAACATGTTTAAGTATTAATTTTAATTACCGCATTAAATATACATAACTCTAAAGAACTATGCATACGTCATCAAATTCATCTTTTACTTATGTGTAACAAGGCATACATCAAATGTTGGTGACAGGTGTCAAACACTTGTAGTACGGGCTGCTTCCTGGGAGGGAGGGGGGGGGGGTGTAAAAAAAAAATGAGGCCTGGTCGAGGACGGGGCCGCGAGGACGCTAAGCCCCGAAATTTCCTCAAGCTAACCTACAACAATACACTGACAGTATGACACCGATAATGGCGTATAAGAACTTCACTGTCAGTAATCTGTAAACGAGTTTCAGTAACAAGTAATAACCGCTGCACTAGACTGATTCACAACAAAAATGTACTTTCTCGCTGTTGACTGTCGGCCGATAATGTTGACAAGGATAAAGGAATTTCCGCAGACTCTTATTTCCAGAGATTTTCTTGAAAGGTCTCTTTAACAGTCCTATTCCAGGGGCCGTGTGGTAGTTTGCTGTTTTTGTTATAGATTCAGCTACTCGGAACAAGTTCCAAGTAACACGGGCTATGGTGAGCCCGTAGTGGACTTACCTGGCACAGGAGCGGTGCTGAGGACCGTGTAATAGTTTGGGACTCCTTACGTCCAGTATTGGCAACAGCAGCGTTGAGGGGTTATGGTAACTGTGCAACCCCCCCCCCCCCCTCGCCTAATACGACCCATTCGTTACGGAATCGACCAATCCGTTAAATATTCCAGCCCGTCCTCCAAACAAAGATCCAAAAGTGATTCCATGCACCCGCCAAACCCCCTGTTTATGAATGAAAAGCGGTTTACACACGACTCACAACTGCTGATGTTCGAACATATCCGGAACAAGTGCTTCACTGACGAATTTTGTTCGAATCACAACGCTATAAATGCTTCACGCACGTACTACAAATACAAATAATCGCCAACAGAACCTAAACACCTAACCTATCCTATGCCTATATATACACAATATGCCAATATTTTATAATATTAATTTATACTTGAGAAAATTCCCGTTTTGAATGAACAGCATGTTAAAATTTATGAATGCGTCTGTGGGGTTGTCCGCTGAATGTAATGGACTTGAGTCGAGGACGGGTTGGCATGTCAAACGTAAACCATTGTAATCTTTCCGTTTTCTATACATCAGGCCCCGATAGGTTAGGGTGCTAGGGTTGGTACATATCTCGTTACGCAAATCAGTTACATTTTAAACACTTAAATTGCGGGAACGGAATAAAACGCGCGTTGAGGCCCTACATGCCTCTAGCCCCCTTACTTCCTCTTCTAAATTACTTATTGTTAAATATAACAATATTACGGGAATTTACACGTGGTGGTCCTTTAGTCTGTAAAATTATTATTCTTTCTCATGGAATCACGAGCCTCTTCTCTGGTGACAATGTCAACTGACGACTTGCACAACAAAAGATGGCAATATTATACCACAAATAAATTCCAAAGCGACATTCTCCCAACAATAGAGTAGGAGGCAGTGGGGGACAGGTAGGTGGAGGAGGCAGTGGGTGACAGGTAGGTGGAGGCAGCAGTGGGGAAGGAGCGGGTAGGGGAACATTAGTGGAGCATATGGAGGTATTACTAGACTCCATGGAGGTATTAGTGGAGTAGGTAGGTGGTGACGTAGATGTGTAAACACAATGTTACATCTCTCATTTTGGGTAACATGAACATATGTAAACAAGACTACACATGTTTACAAACATACCAGTAAACACACGCTGCCGGGCACAAAAAAAATGACCAAACAGCTAAATACTTACAAAATCGAAGCTAAAAAACTGAAGAATGAGAGAGAAAGACGCTGGAGAAGGTGTGTGTCAACTTGCAGACTAATATATCCCCCAAAACCACTTTTACTCACATCATTCCTGAAATGTGTTCAGTAATGTGGAGTGAGCACTTCAACGTGGAGTGCCTCCATGGTTACCAGGGCGTGGATAGAAGCATGGAGGCAGGCGGACGCCACCGTGCTGTGGTGGCGGGTATCAATAATTCTTCGCCAGGCCTGGTTCAGGCACAACAGATCAATGACCTCGACCATCCCACCGCAACTACCACATCTAATACCACCACACCTACACCGTAACTGGTTGATTACCTGGTTGATGGGGTTCTGGGAGTTCTTCTACTCCCCAAGCCCGGCTTGACTTGTGAGAGTTTGGTCCACTAGGCTGGACTAGTGGACCAAACCTAGGACCAAAGTTCTAGAGTAGACTAGAACTACCACATCTATTACCACCACACCTACACCGCAACTACCACATCTTATACCACACCCCTCACACCACAACTACCACACGTAGACCACACCTACACCATTCAACAACACTACCGCATCTTCCCTTCCCCAAATCTACCACTGTACAAAGTGCATGTTTTAAACCATCCTTTTCCCTACGAGGTCAAAAACCTGAGTTTCGAACCACGCGTATTTTTGCTTTTGCACGCCACTATTAAAAGACCCATCCTCCTTAGGGTTCTTACTTCTTGCCTATCCCCGTCCCTTTTACCAAGCCAACCCTACGGAGGCAGCCATGATTAATTCCACGTAACCATCCATCTGGTGAGGAACGACACCCTCCAGGGAGGCCAGCGGCGCAAGCTCAATCCCCCTTGTTTACGTTCTGGTGCAGAGAGGGGGGGGGGGATGTGGGGTTGGGGGGGGAGCCCCCTCAAGCGAGCGTCACTACCAGCCTGCCCTTCATCAGGTGAGAGTGCTCACGCCACACCCACGTTACATATAAAATCAAAAGCAAAAACCCTACCAAATCTGGGGGAACCAGGCACCGCTCCTGTGCCAGGTAAGTCCACTACGGGCTCACCATA
Source organism: Procambarus clarkii (assembly GCF_040958095.1). Lineage (NCBI taxonomy): Eukaryota > Metazoa > Arthropoda > Malacostraca > Decapoda > Cambaridae > Procambarus > Procambarus clarkii. The sequence goes on along the minus strand of NC_091215.1, from coordinate 25,031,470 downwards.
GCCCGTGCTACTTGCCCCGCTCCTGTGCCAGGTAAGTTACGGGCTCACCATAGCCCGTGCTACTTGCCCCGCTCCTGTGCCAGGTAAGTTACGGGCTCACCATAGCCCGTGCTACTTGGAACTTGTTCCGAGTAGCTGAATCTATAACAACAACAACAACCTACCAATCACGGGCTCGCCATAGCCCGTGCTACATGGACATTTCGTTCTGAGTAGCTAAATCTAAAACAACAACAACAAACCCTACCAAACAAAAACAAAAGTGTGTATCGCACATATCCTGTGCCAGGTGGGTACGACGGGCTCGCCTTAGTCCGTGCCTCAAGCACTTGGACTGGACGGTAAAGCGACGGTCTCGCTTCATGCAGGTCGGCGTTCAATCCCCGACCGTCCGAGTGGTTGGCTATCATTCCTTTCCCACGTCCCGTCCCAAATCCTTATCCTGACCCCTTCCAAGTGCTATATAGTCGTAATTCCCTCCCTCACCATAGCCCGTGCTGCTTGGAACTTCTTGTTTCGAGTAGCTGAATCTAATACAACCATTCACTCCAAAAAATCTACCATTTACGGGCTATTGATGCCCGTGCCACCTCTTGGGTGGCTTAATCTTCTTCAATCAATCAACTCCTACAAACGACTTCTGGACAAGAAACTAGTTCACACAATAAAGTGAAACTGATAAACGTCCAATAACGCCCAACGCCCGAGCCTTGAATCAAAATTATAATTTACTAACAATTATTTGGACCGCTTAAAATCTGTCAAAGCAAAGGCAAGAGATTCACAATAATGTACACGAGGAGGATGTAGGCCCCGGCTCCAAATGTGTACACGGAAACAAGTCATTATGAGACCCGGAAGCGCAACAAAGTGCAACATAAGCAACAATGAAAAGCAGAGGTGCACTGGGTACGACGAGAGACAATTGCAACAGCATCAAGGATGCAAGACGTGTCAACACCTACCCTTTATGCATGCATTCATTCATTCATTCATTCTGCACCCCATACCCATCCCGTGGGTATGGGGTGCATAATAAATGAATGTATAAGTGGCATAACTAGCCGCCTCTGACAGTGTTCAAAACATGGAACGCGATCACCCTGAACGGAGCCGGTCGGCCGAGCGGACAGCCCGCTGGACTTGTGATCCTGTGGTCCTGGGTTCGATTCCAGGCGTCGGCAAGAAACGATAGGCAGAGTTTCTTTCACCCTATGCCCCTGTTACCTAGCAGTAAAATAGGTACCTGGGTGTTAGTCAGCTGTCACGGACTGTTTCCTGGGGGTGGAGGCCTGGTCGAGGACCGGGCCGCGGGGACACTAAACAGCCCCGAAATCATCTCAAGATAACCTCAAGATAACCCTGCCCGTCCTCCTCAGGTTCCCAACGTCAAGAAACTGTGGTACTAAAGTGTCCTTATCCTAACCTACCAGAGGACCCAAAACAGAAAACGGGACAGTATGTTAATTTGGCAAGTCGCTACCATTTACTAGTACGACGATTTTTGACCCGAGGTGGAGTATACGTCAAAATGTGACGCTCTTGACAGGTCACAACCTGCCAACAGCCTCCCCCCCCCTGCCACAAATCCTCTACCCCCTCTCACAACGTTACTCAACACCTCCAAAGGATACCTCATGAAGTATGCTGTAATTCATACGTTGGACCGCAAGCCGCGGTGTCTAACAGCCTAATTGACCTCATCACCAACCAAGAGGCCTAGTGAGAGACCGGGCCCGCAGGGACATTGATCCTGACAACCACCTCAAGGTAGGTAGGTACACGGAAGTGCGCTGTTAACATGTTATATATATATATTACTTTAGTACCTATAGCTACCTTGAGATAATTTCGGGGTTTAGCGTCCCCGCGGCCCGGTCCTCGACCAGGCCTTCTTTTTCTTAACACATCCCCAGAAAGCAGCCCGTAGCTGCTGTCTAACGCCCAGGTTCCTATTTACTGCTAGGTAACAGGGGCATCTGGGTGAAAGAAACTCCCGTGTGTTTCCGCCTCCACCTAGGATCGAACCCGGAACCTCAGGACTACGAATCCGAAGCGCTGTCCACGCAGCTGTCAGATCCCTTAGGTTACCCATAAGAGGTAGCTATAAGTTCAACTAATATCCCCATACCACAAATTTCGGGTAGCGTATCAGAATATCTTCCAACAGTATTGTGAATGAGCCTAGTGGACCAAACTCTCACAAGTCAAGCTTGGCCTCGGGCCGGGCTTGGGGAGTAGAAGAACTCCCAGAACCCCATCAACCAGGTACCAGGTACCAGGCATGGGAGAGTTACATTCTCCCGGTACCTCGTGTCAAGTGGTCTAAAACTATTGATAACGAGACATTCACTAACAGAGTGTTAGAGTCTTGTATCCTAGATCTGGTTCACAGAATTTACAACTGGAGTGCCCACGGTCCGGGGAGTCATTACCTCCACCCACTACCCTTATCCCTGACTAATTCTGGTAATTGCAATAACGTCATTGCATCCATGAGACAAACATCCACACGACACATGCATCCACACGACACACGCATCCACACGACACAAACATCCACACGACACAAACATATGGATGTTTTGCTATCCATACACACACACAGTTTCCAATTTGCAACATATACCTATTTATACTAGTGTTGCCTAAACTTAAAAAAGTGTGTGTCAGTGCGATTTTGACAATAGTGATTAGAATACTTAGGTTAACTTTATGTTTTATGGTACATCCGCCATTTGCCGTCTTCTCTGTATGGTGGCAACTTTACACAAGCTTAATGTTAAAGGTTCACTTGTTTGTTCCAGTGGCACGTGGGTTGAGCACTTGGTGGTGTTGAGGAGCGTGTGAGCTCCGCGAACACGCTGTTTTAGATTCAGCTGCTCGAAACCCAAGTTTCGAGTAGCACGGGCTATGGCGAGCCCGTAGAGAACTTACCTGGCACAAGAGAGGTGCTGTTGTGTGTGTCCGCGGACACGATCAAGGCCAAATAGCGGCGTATCCCGCTTCTCGGTGAATATATCTCCAGTTTACTTTAACTCAAACTCGCTGGTCGGTAAGTCTTTTATCCTTTATTAACCCTTAAGAGGTTGGTAAGCCTAAACAAGCAAAACAATCCAAGGCCAAGATCCATAACATAGTTAACACGACCACTTACGAGCCCTATACCTCTTCCCTCAATCATGGCAGCTTTGTTTACAGGAATTAACATTTTACTAGTTTCGAAACTGAACGTCTCAAGGTTATTATTTAAAAACAACTTTGTGGTGTCCTTGGGAGTACCAGGTGTGAGGGGTTCGAATCTTCCTCATGGCTTGTACCGATTCTCTCAGTGATCCATCACGTTAATGTGAACCTCGTAGTGCTTCAGAGCTCTCAAACTGTTCATTAATAAATGTAAACAAAGCCAGTAAGATTGTGAAAGAGGAAGAGGTTTTCTGAGTGGTCGTGTTGATGCTTGATGAACGCTAATGGAAATAATAATAATAACAATAATAATAATAAAACAGTTATAATAACTAACAGACTGAGTGCTAGAGTTAAATCTTGCATCCCGTAGACAAAGGTAAGTCAGCTAAGGATGGACAGACACTAAACATTGCAGATAAGGAGCCCGTTGGGACCTCATCACCCTCACGAACAGTGACATCAGAAAAAAACTTTGTGTTGTAAAAAAGTGAACACAAAGGAACTAGGCGGTGAGATAGAGGAGGCTGGCAAAGAGTCAACGGTATAGTTATGACAACTCACCATCAACGCCATGTAAATCTAAATTACAAGACGAGCCCAGGAGATGGAGCTCATCTCCGTGAACATAACTACATATACAGCCTTACTCTAGTATCTACACTTAGGTTATTATCACGCCCACAACAGGACACACACTCTAAGGCCACTCCATACCAGAAACGGGAGGTCTATAAACAATGTGATTCCAGGTGGAAGAGCAGGTAGGAAGCCTTATTAAAGCGGGGGGAGGAACACTGACAGGGAGGCCAGATGTGAAACACAACACCGCTGGCAGCTGCAACAGTAGCCTTACCCCGGCCACCACCATCCTCCACCCCCACCCTCACAAGCTCGGCCCTATACCACACAAACCTCACCCTGGTCTTTGTCTACCACCCCCTCTACACCCTCAACCACCTCCTATCTACCCCTCGTCAACGACCTTGCCTCACCCCTCACACCCGTTTCTGCCTACCAGCCCCCACCACCCTCACTAACCATTAACACCGGCCGATATATGCAGCCCGGGCAATGCATCCATCGCTGTGATGGCTACAATTCATCACGTCCTGGGAGAAAACCTGCCGCTACTGTTTTCTTCTTCAGTGTGGGCCTGGGAGGCCTGGTCGACGACCGGGCCGCGGGGACGCTAAGCCCCGGAAGTACCTCAAGGTATGTGGACCTCAACTGTGAAGACGACTCTAGCCAGGTACCACACCTTGCGGTGATTCCGGGGGTCAGGGTCCTCGCGGCCCAGTCTCTGACCAGCCTCCTGGTTGATGAGACTGGTCAATCAGGCTGTTGGACGCGGCTGCTCGCAACCTGGCATAGGAATCACAGCCTCGACTCTGCCTTAGTTACCTTACATTTCCTCTCACATACATCGATTATGCTTTGATGATTACGCAAAGCAATGGATTGTCAAACTTTATTTTTTTGCCCATCACCTGAAAAATTTGTTTATACGGCACTTGAAAAAACTAATTACATACACACAATAGACAAAATTGTCTTAATGATGAGAATGTATGCGGCCATGCGTGTCGATGTTAACGTATTACCTTACACAATCTTAAGTCCACGAAGGTAACTTAAGACAACCTTACCTATATATATACATTATAAACATTTATGATCATTTTAATCCAACATGAGTTGGTCTTGATAGAATATTTTCAACATTACTATAGTTACGTAACGATTACCCACTAGTCCACTTCATTAACAACAACAGTTGCCGCCTCTCGAATCAAGGGCCATGTTTGTTTAACCATATATAAAACCTTGAATCCTATTGGTCACATCTGGAACGCACACCCCCTTTCTTCACTCTCCCCTGGGGGCGCACCCTGGCAGGTGTTCACCCACACGCAGGCACGCACACACGCACGCACGCACGCACACACGCACGCACACACACACACACGCACGCACGCACACCCCCTTTCTTCACTCTCCCCTGGGGGCGCACCCTGGCAGGTGTTCACCCCACACACACGCGCACGCACACACGCACGCACATGCACACACATGCACTCATTGATCACAAAGGTGACTGGGGACAACATGGAACAAACCCGCTTTGTGTGGCTCAGGAACTCCTCAACGCTTCGTCTGGGTCACATTCTCAGGAGCTCAAGGGGTCAGGGAAGATCTTCTCACAACAGAAGATCCGGATCTTTTCTCAGAATATCAGTGACCTATTTTCATTTAATTTATCATGCACCCCATACCCATCCCGTGGACGATGGTGGAAAGGATTACAGAGGCATATAATGGGTTCAAGAACTGAACTAAGCAAGTGACAATCTTGTGAGGCTAGTTACACAATTGTTAATATTACATTCACATGTGTACATATACACACACACACACGGAGGGGGGGGGGGGCTCTAGGAATTATTACATAAGAACAAGGTAACTGCAGAAGGCCTATTGATTGGCCCATACGAGGCAGCTCCTATCTATAACCACCCAATCCCACTCATAAACATGTCCAACCCACCATAAACATGTTCTACCCCCCCCCCCCCCCAAGCCCGGCCTGAGGCCAGGCTGGGCGTGTGATAACTTTGTCCAACAGGCTGTTGCTTCGAGCGGCCCGCAGGCCCACATATCTACCCCGGATGGCCCGGCACTTCTTGCAAGAACTTGTCTCTATGATTCTTGAAGACTTTCAACTTTGTACCGGCAATATTTCTATTGTATGCTGGGAGGGTATATATTGTACATACATGTACAAAAATACACATATATATCAATAATCTTTTTATACAGTATCACAATTGATTCAAGAAGAGGCTCACAAGTCCCTATAAAAGGCAGTTTACATCTATGGTGAGTCACACAGTTACTAGTCTTGCTCCACACCCACCCAACTGGGCGGCAGCTTTACAGTCATGTGCTCCACACCCACCCAACTGGGCGGCAGCTTTACAGTCATGTGCTCCACACCCACCCAACTGGGCGGCAGCTTTACAGTCATGTGCTCCACACCCACCCAACTGGGCGGCAGCTTTACAGTCATGTGCAGGCTGCACCCACAGCGAGCAAATTTTGGATACTACATAAAGATTCCAGGCAATACATCATTATGAATGAAGTACTTACACATTTTTGGGGACACCATTGATGGTGTTATTTCTGCATTCCGGGATTTTTTAACATTCCATTGTATAATGACGCAACGTATGTGAATAGTGCTTATATGGACATTTCGTTCTCGGTAGCTAAATCTAAAACAACAACGTGTCAATAGATTTATATATGACTTGTATTGTATATTATTTAAGAGAGATAGAAAAACTTACCCACTGTTCATGTCTGTGTTTGACTTCCACCTTGTTTCCCTGCAAGTGGCAGTGGTGGCAACTGCGACAGCACAATAAGTGAAACAACGCCAGAAGACTAATATGTTACCTATAATTATGCTTTCAGTGCATTGATTTCTCTCTCCACCTACCTTTCCTACCCTGAGCTACCCACTCACTGCTACCCTCATTAGGTCCCCATACCCATACCCACCCACGGTATCCGACCCATTCCACCCAGCTCACTTACCCAATTCCCGCGGCCTTGCGCACGAACCTATCCAGCCAGCCCTACCAACTAGCCTATCCCATAGTTGAAGGTTAGAGCCCTCAGGAACGTTATGTTAGTGGCCGGTATTTCTGGCACGTTGCAGCATGGGGGGGTTTGTCTAATGGTTTGGTAGAAGAACTCCCAGAACCCCATCAATCAGGTCTTTCACATCCCATCCTTCCTCCGTTTTCTTCCCACAGGTTGACTAAACATCAAACAACAATGTTAAGGAGTTGTTGTCAGGCCAAAGACTACCATACCACAAGTACTTACCTGACCGCATCAGGCCACGAACCAAACCTTGCCGTCTAAGACGCCCTACTTACCTGACCACATCAGGCCACGAACCAAACCTTGCCGTCTAAGACGCCCTACTTACCTGACCGCATCAGGCCACGAACCAAACCTTGCCGTCTAAGACGCCCTACTTACCTGACCGCATCAGGCCACGAACCAAACCTTGCCGTCTAAGACGCCCTACTTACCTGACCGCATCAGGCCACGAACCAAACCTTGCCGTCTAAGACGCCCTACTTACCTGACCGCATCAGGCCACGAACCAAACCTTGCCGTCTAAGACGCCCTACTTACCTGACCACATCAGGCCACGAACCATACCTTGCCGTCTAAGACGCCCTACTTACCTGACCGCATCAGGCCACGAACCAAACCTTGCCGTCTAAGACGCCCTACTTACCTGACCGCATCAGGCCACGAACCAAACCTTGCCGTCTAAGACGCCCTACTTACCTGACCGCATCAGGCCACGAACCAAACCTTGCCGTCTAAGACGCCCTACTTACCTGACCGCATCAGGCCACGAACCAAACCTTGCCGTCTAAGACGCCCTCCTCACATACCTGCAGAGAAACAAATAATTATTTAAGACTTAAAACACAAAATTGTAACAATGTAGTAATCCAAATAGCCTAAATTTAGAGTCAATTTGACACATCACCAGATTACAAAAACAATATATAAGAATTATTCATAATGCACATCTTGTAGAAACCCGAGATAAGAAAATATAAATGATCTGAAGTCAGTCTTTCATGATCTTAGTTATGAGGAGAAAGCGCCAAATCATTTCCACTATATAGCATCGAAAAGGGATCAGGATTAGGATTTAGGATGGGACGGTGGGGGGGAGTGGGGGGAGGGGCCAAGAATGGTGGCCAACCACTTGGACTGTTGGGGGATTGAACGCCGACCTGCATGAAGCGAGACCGTCGCTCTACCGTCCAGCCCAAGTGGTTGGTGAGGGAATATGTAGATATGAGAATTTGAGAAGGTAAAGACTCGCCACACTGTATCATCGAAGACCTGCATAAACCTTACCTTGAGGTGCTTCCGGGGCTTAGCGTCCCCGCGGCCCGGTCGTCGACCAGGCCTCCTGGTTGCTGGACTGATCAACCAGGCTGTTGGACGCGGCTGCTCGCAGCCTGACGTATGAGTCACAGCCATACGCGACTCATACATACATTACGTAAATAATGTTTACAAAGTGAAAATGATGTTATGGGACAAATTGTCAGGCTTTTCACAATGGTTTAAGAACTAGCTGGTTACAGTGGCACGTGGGTATTGAGCTCTAAGTCAGGAACTAATCAACAAAATTCGTGCAGCTAGGAAAATTATATCATTGGGGTAGATACAGTTATCATTTACATCATGATAACTCTCTAAATAGAGAGTTATCATTTGCATCATGATAATTCTCTAAATGGAGTTATCATTTACATCATGATAACTCTCTAAATGGTCTTCAGGAACGGAGCATTAAAGTTCTATAGGCAAAGTTAATAGGTATACAAGTTACAGGTTTCATTCACGAATTTGTAATTAAGTTACAAGGAGAGTGATCAAGTTGAGTGAGCTGTAGTTTAGAGTAGCACCCTCACAGACTACACACCTCCTACAACAGGTAAACTGGGGAGGCTGGTCTGGTGTTTACTGTGTTATGCTCACTTACATGTCGGGGCCGCCAACAATATTGTCCCTATAAACTTTTCATGTCCTCCTTCAGTTCTTCCCAATTTGAATTTATCACTTTGAAAATCACATTTTTCATTGCCCAACTGAAGACTGTTTATAGTTATTTGTAGTTGTTCTGTGTTTTCTTCCGAGGTAATTTTCTGATTTTTGGAATCGTCTGCAAAAGGACGAAACGAATGTTGACCAGACCACACACTAGAAGGTGAAGGGACGACGACGTTTCGGTCCGTCCTGGACCATTCTCAAGTCGATTGTGACTGGTCGACTTGAGAATGGTCCAGGACGGACCGAAACGTCGTCGTCCCTTCACCTTCTAATGTGTGGTCTGGTCAACATTCTTCAGCCACGTTATTGTGACTTATCGCCCGCAGACGAGACGAAGCTAAGACTTCTATTTTTGTCTGGATGAGAGAACACTGAGCAAAATAATTTACCCAACATTTTTGTCAATAAAGATGTTAATAATAATAAAATGTTAGGACAATGTTGTATGGTCGAGAGCGTTTCACTTTGTCCCGACTGGATTTTGTTTGGTTTATCGTTAATCTTTGTGACAAATTTGTCAGAAAAATGTAATATTCGTCGCCCCGCTGTGCCTGTTATTCCTTTAGGCCTCACTTTATAGGCTCTCACTCCATAGTCACAATCACCAAATATCTTTACCGAGCCGGTGAATACATCTCAATTTTGCTTTTCTTCTAATGCTTCCGTGATTTAGTCAGAGTGCTTGAGTAACTGCGAAAAGCAGGATCTTCCAGCTCTGAAGCCATGTTGACCAGGGTTGTAGAGTTTGTTTTTAAACCACAAAACTTTGGGATTAGTATTTAACAACCGCTCAAAGACTTTAATAATGTGGGACATTGGCAAAACCTAATGTTTTACTGCCTACCTCGGGGAGTGGGATTATATCCGCTCATTCACCCTGTTCTTGTTATAGATTCAGTTACTCGGAACAAGTTCCAAGTAGCACGGGCTATGGTGAGCCCGTAGTGGACTTCCCCTGGCACAGGAGGGGGGCTGTGCGAGTGTTTGATTCACCCGTTCGGTATTTCGTCAGTATACAAGCTTTTATTCCGTAACACATTGAGCGTTCGTGCCTTTGATCCTTTGTCTGGCTTTAAAAATACTGAATTCCAGGAGTCATTTAGGACCCGCAACAGAGGGAAGGGAGGGAACTATCACGAGAAAACGCCAAGCCATTACGACTATATAGCACTGGGAAGGGATCAGGATAAGGATTTGGGATGGGAAGGGAGTAAGGAATGGTGGGGATTGAACGCGAACCTGAAGCAAGACACTCTACCGTCCAGCCCAGACCCGCAACACAGTGCAAGGTATGCTGTCAATTAATATTTCTAAGCCTGCTGTGCTTGTGTTGATATTCGTTCATCTCTGAATAGTCGCAAAACCTCATAGCTTACCATTAGAGGTGAGAATTACACTGGCAAAACATATTGCATAAAATTAGAATATGACAAACATTGTCTAATATTAACATCCTCATCATCTCCGTGTTGGAGGGAAACAGCAAGGTCTTAACCCTTTGACCTTAGGACTACGACTCCGCTATTTGTGGGGTTTTCATGAAGCGTAATAATTCACTTTACAAAATGACGGGCACCAGAATAGTCTCATTATCACCTCCACACCAGCACGGCTCCTGTGCCAGGTAAGTCCACTACGGGCTCACCATAGCCCGTGCTACTTGTTCCGAATAGCTGAATCTATAACAACAACTGATTATGAAGCCTTACGTCTGCTGTCAACAGATGCCGGTGGCTGAGTGGACAGAAAACTGGACGCGTGATCCTGTGATCCCGGGCGCCGGCGAGAAACAATGGGCAGAGTTTCTTTTACCCTGATGCCCCTGTTACCTAGCAGTAAATAGGTAACTGGGAGTTAGACAGCTGTCACGGGCTGCTTCCTGCGGGTGGAGGCCTGGTCGAGGACCGGGCCGCAGGGACACTAAGCCCCGAAATCGTCAAGATAACCTCAAGATATGGCTCTCAACCTCAAATCAACTACTACAAACAAATCTCATTTTCTCTAGTAGATACACAAATATAAAGTTAATTGATTACTTTTTGTTTTAACTCTCAATACGTAAACCAGTATTGACGTAATTTGGCAATTACAACAAGGAAATATTAGATTTAAAATATGAGACTAGAGAACAAGCATATATAATGTAAACAATTCGTGTGTAACAATTAATGTAAGTGACGCAAGTGTACATAAACACAGAGGCGACGGGGCAAAATGTGTAGAGTCAGGGACTGTATGGAGGTGAGAGACCCAACATGACAAGGACAATTAGTTGCACTATGTATACAGTTCCTACCGTATTAATATGTTTTGCTGGCTAAGGAATGGAAGGCGAGTGGGGGGGGGGGGAGGGGGTGAAGAATGTTGTTAAAATGTGGTGCGGTCCAAGTGTGTTAACATACACGTTATGTCCACGTTTGTGTGAGCACCGTGCAGCAGCACGTGGTCTCTTCAAGGCTTGGTTAGCTATTGTTGAGTGTCTTGGACAATGCAACAGCAAGGTCACTGACGCCGCTTCATCAGCAGAAACAGTTTTTTAAAATGTATGGATCAAGTAAGAGGCGTGTGAGGCGTCAGCGAACACTTAATATACGAACGATTTGCTCTTTGAATTTAAGACATCGCTACACTGTCTGAGTCAGACCAAACTACAGTGTCCGGACAGCAGTTTCATAAAGTAGATGAAAGTGTAGCGCCACGAACCAACGTTTCGGTAGCGCGGACTAGATCAGCTTAATGAGCACCACAGCCAGGAACAGCTGGAGAGACAAAAACATCAGCCGCAGCAGCAGTAGTAACGGACTTAAGAGGAGCACACCAGCTGCACACTTCACCAAGGGTAGTGAGGTGTGTTCGGCCCACCCGAGGGGAACCACATGCACACACCTCACAAACAAATGGGAGATGAGAGACGGGAGAGTAAATGGTGAAGGAGGCGAGGCGTGCACGAGAGGGAGGGGTCACAGACGAAGGAGAGCAGGGAGGGTGACGGCATACAAGAACAGGACGCCCCATTCCCTTCCTCTCCCAACCTTGCCAAACCTCTCACGGGGGCACGGTTGTGGTCGTTTCGTATACGAGACGAGTCGATGAAGCTCTTTTTCTGTTTGTTTAAACCGTATATATATTACAGAGAGAAATCACACTAACGTGATATATATCAATGAGAAAATACACTGGAGCTTTACGGGCTATTCACACCCGTGGCACCTTTTGGGTGGCTTAATCTTTATCAATCATCAATCACTGGAGCGCTTAGGTGACTGGAACCCGCGACCATTGTACCGGTATAGCTTCTGGAGAAGACTCCAGACTTCATGGAGTCCTGAAAAACATGGCTACTCACCCCCCCCCCCACCACCCCCACCGTGACGTGGGGATAGTTCCAAGTCTTTCCTCGTCACTAACAACCATCAGCCCTGGGACTGATCAACTACCATACCCCAATGTTGTTGTTGTTTTAGATTTAGCTACTCAGAACAAAGTGTCCAGGTAGCACGGGCTATGGTGAGCCCGTAACCCCCAATGTGAGTGTGGGCAGCAACATGGGGGGGGTTACGATGATTGGGTGGGGGGGTGGGGGGGGAGGGGGTGTTAAACGGGAGAGCCTAAGAGCCAGGATAATGACACCAGCAGTCAGCCAGGGAAGGAAGGGGGGTCAACAGGACAAGCAGACTGTTGGTGTAACGACCGCTTCCCTCTGTAATAATAACCGCGGCCACTATTGTAATAACCCAATGTTCCCCAGTAGTAATCCTGTTATCTTGTTATCTCTCGTGATCGTAATATACGCTCTCTGTTGTACATCTCTGTCTCTCTTCACTCAATACCCCAGCTTAACACTGTTACAGTCCAGCATGACCCCTCACTGGACGGCCACGTATGTAAGAGGAATATTAAATGAGGAAGATACACCAAGGACAAGGGTTATTAGTTAAAAGAAACAATAACAAAACACATTTACACTGCCACCACCTTCCTGACCAACCATACCTGAATGTGTCAATCACCGATCCCCCAGGAAGGCAAGGAATCAGTAACCCTGGGACTCCGGGTAATATGAATTTCAGTAATAAATTTTGGAAAATTAGTTTGTGTAATTTACGTTACTTATTTGAATCCAAGGGCAACTTTAGTATCTATTAATAGTAGGAGAACATGGGGGCTTCCAATACAACACCTAAAAATGACAAAGTAGCAAAATATATCAAAGGGGAGTTAAGTGAATACCACTGGACAAGCTATACAATTTATTTTATGAAACATGTAAATTAAGACAATTTGAACACATAACCTATTCTATTTCCCTAGAGGCACAATGGATATTTACCGAGGACACAAAACTCAAGTGCACTATACCTTAAATAACCGCACCACGGCCACGATGTTGATGGCTGCCCTCAGCCCCGAGGATACGGGCTTGCGGCCCTGTTCCTAATACACTCCCAAGACACACTAATGAAATTTAGTTTTTCCAACTTATTGCTGGGAAGGATTACTCCTCCCACCATCTACTACAGCCCCAGGGCTCCACCCATTATTTTGGCCCTGGCCAACCATTTAACACGTAGGCCTGAGGTCTGGCTCTCTAGGGCCAATAAGGACTTGGCCCTTATCTCAGGCCAATCACCTTCACTGATCTGTCGTGGAAAGCTACATGAATTTCTGAAGATTGAGTCAGCTCTCCCCAGCTAAAGAGAAGAGGGACAAGGCGCGTCTATGGAGCCCAGGCACCTGCGAGCAATGTTTACAAAACTGATAATTTATGTTCAAGCCTGTCTCCTCTAAGATAGGAGTAGGGACATTTGACTCTGCCTGGTATGGGGAAGGCCGCTGCTGAGAGGGACAGAGAGGGATGAGAGGGGGGTGGAGAGGGAAATATCTGAGTGGGGAATTGAGTGGGAGAAGCCAAGGTATCCACGACCACCCTACCCTCAGGTCAACCTCTTGACCCTGACAAATGGGCGACAGGGGGGGGGGAAGAGGAGGAGACGAATGACGGCCAAGGGGAGGGGAGAAGGAAGGAGGGGAGAGGGAGAAGGAAAGGAGGGGAGAAGGGGAGGGAAAAGAGGGGAGAAGGGAGAACCAATGATCTGAGCCCCAGATCATAGAGGGATGAGAGGGGGGTGGAGAGGGAAATATCTGAGTGGGGAATTGAGTGGGAGAAGCCAAGGTATCCACGACCACCCTACCCTCAGGTCAACCTCTTGACCCTGACAAATGGGCGACAGGGGGGGGGGAAGAGGAGGAGACGAATGACGGCCAAGGGGAGGGGAGAAGGAAGGAGGGGAGAGGGAGAAGGAAAGGAGGGGAGAAGGGGAGGGAAAAGAGGGGAGAAGGGAGAACCAATGATCTGAGCCCCAGATCATTACATTGGTGCGCTACACACCACGGGTATATGGTGCCCGGGGCCGGTGAGGAAGGGCTGCAGGGATACCCACATGCCACAGTAAGCACAGCAAAGGCATGAAAAAGAGTTGGGTGGCACACGCGAGGGAAGGTGCGGCAGGGTAATACGAGATGGGAGGAGCAGCGGAAAGGATGAGGGGGTAAAGGGAAGGGGGGAGGGGTAAAGGGAAGGGGGGAGGGGTAAAGGGAAGGGGGGAGGGGTAAAGGGAAGGGGGGAGGGGTAAAGGGAAGGGGGGAGGGTAAAGGGAAGGGGGGAGGGTAAAAGGAAGGGGAATGGGAGAGCTCATCAAGGAGAAAGCGGCAAGGTAAGGTATGAGAGCTGGGAGGTGCTAAATAAGCCAGACTACACTAGGGAGGAGTGAGAGCTGGTGGAGAGTGGGGGAGGTGCACACCTAACGCAGCTTACCTGCCAGTAGCTACGGTAAGGCCAGGTCTGGTGGCTCCTCATGTCCCACCTCTAGCCGTCTTCTACCCGTTGCATTAAATTGGAACTTTCCTAAAGTTGTGGATGAAGGTGACTTCCGCGACTTGTCAATGCCTTCAACTCGTTGACCACCCGTATAGGTTACTAATATTCACATATTCTCTTACACTGCATTGTATTTTCAGCTTCCACCTATCCTCTTACCCTACCTTTCTCTAAATTTAGAGAGCTGTCCTTGTCTAATTAATTATCTTGTATGGTGTGGTCATATTCACTACGACTTCTCTACTCTAGGGTTATAAAATTTAGCTATCCTGATCTGCATCGTAGCTTAGGTCAATTCCTCTCTATGCCGATGCTGCATATTCTGGCATTGGTCTGACATAGGTATTGTACATCCTCTTCAACAGGTCACTGTATTTATGTCTTCAATGCTGTTCTTAAGTAACCTGTCTGTGCGCACCTCTGCTTTAGAAGTGGAATTATATCCACTCAAGTCTTTTTCTCTTTAATGATTTTTGTAATTCCATCCAACCCCATATATATCTATATCTATCTCTCTATCTCTCTCTTTCATATCCTGTACTTCATCAGTACAGCCGGTGCCCTTACAACTTGTGATGTAGGTATCTTCTTGTCCCTAAATTACCCTTTTCCATCTTCATTATCTTACACTTGTTAGGGCTGAACTATAGGTCACTTATCTGCCTCCTCCTTGCTTGTCAAGGCCTTCCTGTGGCGCATTACAGTCTTCTTCGCCCGTTATTTTCCTTATTAAATAAAGATCAGTGACGGCCATAGGGTCAGGCATCGCCTCCCCCCCCCCTCTAGTAACATTCCTCATCCCTGACGATCTGTCTCTTATTCGACAGGTACTTCCTTAAGAAGTTCAATACCTTTCAGTTATCTTGGCTTTTCTCTCCAACTTATATAGGCATGTGTGAGAGAGAGGTAGAAAAAAGTTTCAATGCTGGATAGCCATCAGCTGTATTACTTCTCGTCCAACTCTGCTGTGAGAAGCTGCTCATCTTCACCAAGGACAGGGTCGAGATCAGCGCTTGCTGGGGCGGCGAGGGTGGTAGTTTCCAGCCGTGAAACTCACGAATGAGAATCCCCATTGCTGCGTGTACTGTAAGCTCCGCAAACATACTCCCCCTGTATCATCTTTGCAAGATAGTCCTAGTACTCGTGTATGTATTATTACATACATGAGTACTCATTATGTGTTCACATAAAGATTAGATGCAATTTCACTTAATAATATTTTTTAATAAATCTATTTTCTAATAAATCTATTTGTGATGGTGGTGGAGGAGAGTGAGGTGTCATTGTATGTCTGGTGGAGTGGGTCTGGCATGTCCCTGCGCTGAGAGGTGATTCACTACCTGCTACACGGATGGGAGGGGATGGAGGACAGGAGGCCGGCACGAGCAGGGGGGGGGATAGGGGTGGGGGGAGAGGAGGGTTAACATTCCTCACTAGCTGTTATTCATAGTTTTACCGGCGAATAACAGGATTTCATTCCATTGAAAGCATGAATGAAAGGGTGTTGTATCTGTTGCCACTACAGTTTGTAGTGCAGGGTTGAGCACCTGGCGTGGGTGACGTAACACATTATGAGAAACATTAACACGGAGGAAGACGTCACACATTAACCGGATGTCGTCACCTCCTTGCACGCAAGACTGACCAGTATAATAACATCAGAAATTCAGTAACAAAACAAATAGTTTTGAGTAACAAAACAAATAGTTTTGTTACTCAATTCCACGCGTCTGATCAATTCTTGAACATCCTGAGCCAGCATGTGGCCCGTCTCTCCTTAAGCAATAAACTGAATTTTCAGTGTCAAAAAACATCTGAAAATGTTCCTTAAAAACCTAGCATATAGGATGAAAGGGCAAGCTAAAATAACTGGAGAGATTAACATGAGCATGCACTAAGAGAGGCTCTCAAGGCTGGGGTCCTGAGTCCGTGGGCGTCCATATATGTTAATGTTTGAAGATTTCGTAAAGTTAAAACAAGAGTAAAATAAATAAAAACTGACGATGACTGTAGTGCGCTGATGGAAGACCACGACAGACTCCTGGAGGGGAGGACAAAGAGCGACAAACCCCAACAAATATAAAGGTAATACGGATGGGAGTCGTGTAGTGGATAATATTTCAGGACTGCCACTAGAGGCCCACTGGAGACACGATAACATCGACAGCACATGGACCACTGGCAAACACCAGACTGGCGTATAAAGACGTATACCATCTACACTGCCTATATCAAGACCAGTACTTCTCCATCCACGTATTACGGGCTATTCTTATGCATGCCCGTGTCACCTCTCCGGTGATTTAATCTTCATCCATCAATCAATCCAACCACGGCTTCAAGATCAAATACTACACAAAGAACTCGGGAACCAGTCTGGTGCTTACTTATCACTGACTAGAGGAAAGGTTTAGGTTTACCTGCTACAGATAAACCTTACCTGTTACCTACAGACTTTCAGATAAGCACTAGTCTAGTCCCAGAGCCAAGAGGAAATATTTCACTAAAAGAAAAGAATCGCGATAAATGATTGCCACAAAAAAAACAATTAACAGCGCAGACAAGGACAGAACTGTTAGTCTCAGCAGGAAAAAAGAATAGAAAAAAGTAGATGTAATTAACTAGTAAGAGAAATGGTGGAACCTGAGTCCACACACTGAATCTCGACACCAATTGAATGAATGTCGAGGTGGGACCCAAGAGCTGACGGTGAACGCCCCCGCAAGCACAGACAGGTGGGTACAGGGAACGCAGTGTACGCGACGCCTTAAAGGTGTCTGGGGACAAACACTGGCTGGCTGTTGGCGAGACGGTGGAGCAGCGCAGCCGCCCACCGCGCTCTTCCTCCCTCCCGCCCTGCCATCAACCCCTCCACGCCACAATAACATACTATATATTTATACTTTCTCGCTTGTCATACATGCCGGCAGTACATGGTAATATACTGCGTCTTATTTTAAATATGACGTGTTGAGTGCGGTGTTATACTGTGTAAGATGTGTTACGTGTGCTGCAGCAGGCGGCGTGCCAGGCTCAAAAGGCAAGCTGGCATCCTCGGGTGTAAACACAGTCCCAAGGTCAATACTGGGTGTGCGCGAACCCGCCGATCTCCTGAAATATTTACCTTTTGCATCTCCCCATCTTACGATTTCAGCTTTTCTTCAAACCCCCCACATTGTTTTATCTCTAAGAGGCTCGGCTACTGGGATCACATCGCGCAAGTTTGTGGCATATGGGATTAATAGCAGTAAGTTGTGCGAGAGGAGGTTTGGCAGATTAGTTTGTGTGGCGTGCAGGACGCGGAGGGCTTGTGTAGGTAGTAGGCGCACAGTTGTAGGTTGTAAATGTCTACTCTAATTCGCCCACCATTCATACTTTGATGTTTCGGAGTAGCGGGGAGTATATACGCCATATTGGCGTTCTTAGCTGGCGCTCTTGAGTATTGCGGGTGTTTGGAATGCCAGCCTGTTGTTGAAATGACGTCACCTGAGGATATCGTGTGTGTGTGGGGGGGAGGGGGGGGATCTTGTTTTGTTTATGCCAAGTGTGTGTGTTTTAGCACAGATATATTATAATAGAGTTTGCCACATCTTTAGTGTTTTACGAGCATATGAATACAAATATAAAGAGTATCATCAACCCCAAAGAGTATCATTCAACAAAACTAACAAAAATTAATAGCATATCGTCTCTAAAATTAAAAAAAAAAAAACTGATTACTTTTGCGTATTGCCCAGGCTGGCATGGCTTTCACAAAGGGCATGGAACCCGGATAGCTTCAAAATGGGGCAAGGATAGATGTGGCTGCTTCATGTTATGCATACCCAATACATCCAGTGGCTCACTGTTGAGGTGTTGAAATGACATAATTATAATGAGTTGACCCCCTCCATCCCCCCAATGACCCCCAACCTCTCCAGTCTGTGTTAAAGGTGAGAGCGCAGTGTGTTCTGGGGAAAGTGTGTTCCGTGTGTGGGAGGGGGGAGAGGGGGGGGGGATGTTGGTGTACCTGACTAACGGTACGTACGTGTTTGCTACGGTCGAGTCCCTGTTTTGGGGCCCCTCCTTTGACGACTGTATAATATGCTGCCCACGACCATATCATCAGACACGATGAGTCTGAGGTTATCTTAAGATGAGATGGTTCTTCAGCAGGCACTACTGAGCATGCAATATCTGCAGGCGATCTCGTACACTGCATCCTGGTCTCAAATCTATCAACCCCCCCTTCCCCCTTCCCTCCCAGGAACACTACCTCTTCGTGGCTGAATTATGATCGACGACCCAGACGACGGTTACAAGTGGCTTATGAATGCTTCGCTACTGGCCAGACTATAAGTGCTGAGAATGTACTCTCTGGAAAGGAGACGTGAGAGGCATCGCATACTATGCACATGGAAGATAACTGAAGATTAGGTCTCAAATATACACGACACGGAAGCGTACTGGAGTGGAAGATACGGTAAACGCAAAACACACCCATGGGCACAACACTCCTGCAGGAGGTGTTTGATCAGCCAGGTTGTTGAACTCAACTAGTTGTGCTTGCGGGGGTCGAGCTCTGGCCCTTTGGTCCCGCCTCTCAACTGTCACTCAACTGGTGTACAGATTCCTGAGCCTACTGGGCTCTATCATATCTACACTTGAAACTGTGTATGGAGTCTGCCTCCACCACACCGCATATGTAGTCGTTCCCAGCCTTGAGCGCCTCTCCTCCCTGAGACAAGACTGGTTGACTGTCCACCAGTCGGTACTCGTGCACCCAGTTTGGTTTACAGGATTCAGCAATAGCTTCCTAGCCTCGCCGCCACTCTTGCTATTTAATCTCAAGATTTTCTTGACGTCGCTTTGGCTCATTTGTGTCTAGCTCCCACCCGTGTCCTCTGGTCTACTATTTCTCACTTGGAACATTAACGCTGTGTCCACACGTCAATTCCACTTAATATATTATAATATCGCTTCTTGTTATCCGTACATTTCCTGGGTACCTTTGGACCACCCAAATAATTTGCCCTGTCTATTCCCCTGGCAATTTTATAGGTGGTGGTCATGTCTCCCAGGATTCTTTTCTCTGCACAGAAAAAGTGACGTAAGAGTGTGTGAGCATGGGTATGTACGGTCGTTTTGATCCCACGTGAATCTACTCACCGCCCCCCCCCCCCCCCGTCTCCCGGTGCCTTTCGAAGAAAATAGTCTTACAGCTTACAAAATACAAAATCTGAGCATAACCCCGCTCAGCCAGACTTGTGTAACATGGGGTATAAAGTTAGGGTTGGATACATGTGTACATGTTACTTACGGGCTCACCATAGCCTGTGCTACATGGACACTTCGTCCTGAGTAGCTAAATCTTTAACAACAACAACAACAACATGTGTACATGCGCACGCTCATGTACATGTGTCCTTGGCATTCAGCACGTGCCTGTCAACAAAATATACAGTTTACTTAAAACTGTAATGGCCAAGCCTCGGCCTCACACGAGTGGGGTCCAGGGTTCGAGTCTCCTAGAGCCCAGGTGAATGGAATGAAACAGTTAACTTCACTAACTTGCCAACTTTAACCTGAATTCTGTCTTGACCAAGTGAGGGGAACTGCCAGCTCCGATACCTCGGGAGAGAGTTGACTGTGAAGAACGTCTCACCAAAGGATATCAGTCAAATATCTTCCTGTATGTAGCGATGATCCCTGTGGATCTGTTGGGTCACAGAGCACTGCCGTCTGTTGTGGCTTGTCCTGTTGGGGATTGTCCTGTTGGGGATTGTGCTGTGATGTTGTCAGGGGCCTCGTAGCCTGGTGGATAGCGCGCAGGACTCGTAATTCTGTGGCGCGGGTTCGATTCCCGCACGAGGCAGAAACAAATGATCAAAGTTTCTTTCACCCTGAATGCCCCTGTTACCTAGCAGTAAATAGGTACCTGGGAGTTAGTCAGCTGTCACGGGCTGCTTCCTGGGGGTGGAGGCCTGGTCTAGGACCGGGCCGCGGGACACTAAAGCCCCGAAATCATCTCAAGATTGTACCTAACCCACGAGGAACACGAATTTTGTTTATCCAATACTAATGACCTCATTGTTACGGCACCCTAGACATGATTAACCAATCAATACATTGCTTAGTATGATGACCAGACCACACACTAGAATGTGGTCTGGTCATCATACTTTAGCCACGTTATTGTGACTCATCGCCTGCATTGCTTAGTATCACTATATTACATTACGTTGGATTTACCCAAACCATAATGGGATTTACCCATTCAGGTGTTGCCATATTTATGTAACTTGAATCTTCTGGCTGCATTACGGGCTATTCATGCCCGTGCCACCTCTTGGGTGGCTTAATCTTCATCAATCAATCTGGCCGAGGTTGGCAAGCCAAATTTTAACGACCCGTATAATGATGTAAATAAAAAGTTAAGGGTATCTATCTGGCTAACAATTTGCCGCTAACGAGACTAGATGGTGTGCGCGCGTGAAGCATAAAGTGACTACCAGTAATGAGCTCTGATGACGATACTCAATAATAACACCAATAGTAGAAACAGTTGTATAAAACAGTTTCAAAATTGTTTTTGAAACCTGTGGCAAGGTTCCTGGGGCCTGATACTACTCAGCACTACCACCAGCTGGTGGGCGGTGGTGTCGACTAAAATTATCACTGTGCTGGTGGAATCTCAATGCTCTCGTATTTATCTGTGGCTTACCTGTCCCCCATTTTGTGAGTTCTAATCTCGCAGACTGGCATGAGACTGGGGTGGAATTCTGAATCAAGTGCAGTTACATATTTTGTGCCCGTGTAGTGGGGACCTAAGTGTAGCAGCAGGAGCTCTGTAGTTACAGTGGTGTCCCTAGTGGTGTAGGTGTAGTCACCAGTGGTGTAGGTGTAGTCACCAGTGGTGTAGTCACCAGTGGTGTAGGTGTAGTCACCAGTGGTGTAGTCACCAGTGGTGTAGGTGTAGTCACCAGTGGTGTAGGTGTAGTCACCAGTGGTGTAGTCACCAGTGGTGTAGTCACCAGTGGTGTAGGTGTAGTCACCAGTGGTGTAGGTGTAGTCACTAGTGGTGTAGGTGTAGTCACCAGTGGTGTAGGTGTAGTCACCAGTGGTGTAGGTGTAGTCACCAGTGGTGTAGGTGTAGTCACCAGTGGTGTAAGTGTAGTCACCAGTGGTGTAGGTGTAGTCACCAGTGGTGTAAGTGTAGTCACCAGTGGTGTAGGTGTAGTCACCAGTGGTGTAGGTGTAGTCACCAGTGGTGTAGGTGTAGTCACCAGTGGTGTAGGTGTAGTCACCAGTGGTGTAGGTGTAGTCACCAGTGGTGTAAGTGTAGTCACCAGTGGTGTAGGTGTAGTCACCAGTGGTGTAAGTGTAGTCACCAGTGGTGTAGGTGTAGTCACCAGTGGTGTAGATGTAGTCACCAGTGGTGTAGGTGTAGTCACCAGTGGTGTAAGTGTAGTCACTAGTGGTGTAGGTGTAGTCACCAGTGGTGTAGGTGTAGTCACTAGTGGTGTAGGTGTAGTCACCAGTGGTGTAGGTGTAGTCACCAGTGGTGTAAGTGTAGTCACCAGTGGTGTAGGTGTAGTCACCAGTGGTGTAAGTGTAGTCACCAGTGGTGTAGGTGTAGTCACTACTGGTGTCCCGTCTTCCCAATCTTCGTCATGTGATACTGTGAAGCTATGATGGTTTTGGCATCCACCACCTTCCATAAAGTGTTCCAACTCTCCACAACTTTGTCCGCAAACGATAACATATGGTGGGTTTGGGTAGTGTATTTACCTATTTGTTGCTGCAAGATCGTGGCACTTGGGTCGCACTTTTGTATGTACATGTGTGTATTTTATGTAGGTAAAGTGTGCGTAGGTGTAGTATACGAATATAAGGATACTAAACGCTTGTAATAGTGCAAAAACAAAAAGAGTGAAGCGACAAATAACCATGCAAATATTATTCGAGCACAACGGCGATCATTGTCAGAAGAGAATACTTTCAGTAAAATGGATTGCCTGGTAAACTAGGCTAAGTATTAATTAGCGTTAACATAAACGAAAACAAAAATAGTAAGTACTCTACACAGATGTGCTACACAAGACACCTAGAACCTGTTCTCCATCTTTATTACTTGTGCCTGCAGAATCAAGCTCTTAGACCGCGACTTTCTAAAAATCTATTTTTTCTATTATATCTACTACATATATTACTCTCCAACACACTCGGACACACACAACACACTATACTGTTTCTGATATATGTAAATGATCTCCCAGAGGGAATAGACTCGTTCCTCTCAATGTTTGCTGATGATGCAAAAATTATGAGGAGGATTATTAAGACAGAGGACGATAGTATGAGGCTTCAAGATGACCTGGAGAAACTGAAGGAATGGGCCAACAAATGGCTACTAAAGTTCAACTCAAGTAAATGTAAGGTAATGAAACTAGGTGGGGGAAATAGGAGGCCAGACACAGGATACCGAATGGGAGAGGAAGTCGTTCACGAAACGGTGAGAAAGAGTTGATATCACGCCAAGCCTGTCTCCTGAAGCCCACATCAAAAGAATATCATCGGCGGGGTATGAAAGGCTGGCTAACATCAGAACTGCCTTCAGAAACCTGTGTAAGTAATCTTTCAGAACCTTGTATACTACGTATGTAAGGCCAATCCTGGTGTATGCAGCCCCAGCATGGAGTCCGTACCTTGTCAAGCACAAGACGAAGCTGGAAGTAGTTCAAAGGTATGGCACTAGGCTAACCCCAAAACTAAGAGGCATGAGTTACAAGGAAAGGCCGAGTGAACTGCGTCTCACGTCGCTGGAAGACAGAAGAGCTCGGGAGAACATGATCACAACATACAAAATTCTCATAGGCATTGTCAGGGTAGACAAGGATGGATTATTTAACACAGGTGGTACATGCACAAGGGGACACAGGTGGAAACTGAGTACCTAAATGAGCCACAGAGACACCAGAAAGAACTTTTTCAGTGTCAGAGTAGTAAATGGAATGCACCAGGAAGTAATGTGGTGGAGGCTGACTCCATACACAGTTTCTAATGTAGATATGATGGAGCTCGAGAAGCTCAAAATCTGTACACCAGTAAATTGATGGTCGAGAGGCGGGATCAAAGAGCTCAAATCCCACAAGCACAACTAGATGAGTACACATCCCCAGGAAGCAGCCCGTAGCAGCTGTCTAAACTCCTAGATACCCATTTTCTGCTAGGCGAACAGGGTCATCAGGGTGAAAAAAAACTTTGCCCATTTGTTTCCGCCTCCGCCGGGAATCGAACCCGGGCAATTAAGACTACGACCCCCGAGCGCTATTCACTCAACCGCGAGGCCCCCGTGGACGACTTCCATTGTTCTACCGCAGCCTGCCTGGTGACTGCTTGGTATAAGAGGTGGTTTATCTTTGTAGGCCTACAAAGTTACAACCCCGCTCCTGTGCCAGGTAAGTCACGGGCTCACCATAGCCCGTGCTACTTGGAACTTTTGTTCCGAGTAGCTGAATCTAAAACAATAACAATTGTAGGCCTAGCCTACAGGTCCACAGCCAGGCTCATCCGGTAACCAGCAAAAACTTGTCAAATTCTCTCTTAAACGCTTTTCCAGTTGTTCCTGCGACATTTCAAATATTGTTGGCAGGAGGTTGAAGTCGACGACCTTTGATATTTAGTGTTTCCTAATAGTAACTATGGCACTCCCACTTTTTTTTTAAATCTATTTTTACACTTTCTACTCTCTGACTCCAGTATGTTGTAATTTCATTATGAAGGTTTGGGACCCGAGCTTCCAGTATTTCCCGCGTGCATGCTATGATATATCTCTTTAGTCTAGGCTCCAAGGTCAACAGTTAAGTGTTTTGCCCAGCAGTCCCAGTACAGTACATTAAATATTTCACTTACATGAAAGTGAAGGCAGCGAAGGCTCTTTATATTTTCTAGCTCTGCTATCTTGCCTGCCTTCGAAAGGGATGCGAGGACAAAGCCATATTCAATTCAAGATAGCTTTGAAAAATATTATCATTGGTGTGTCGTCGCGAGTTTTTCATCTTTGTGTTGTACTTTCTGAACGTTAGGACTTCTGAGAGTATAATTCCAAGATCTCTCTGTGACGATGTTGACGCCATCTGTTGAACGCACCCAACCCCAAATCTTGTTCCCCGGTGGAAAAATGTGATTTTATTGACCCCCTATGTAGTTTCTTTCTTATTCACCAAGGGAAGTCCTGAACTCAAGACGTGTTCCTGTGGGACCAAGTGGCCGAGTCGGTGTAGACTGAGTTGTCTGTGATACTTAGTGAAGTATTGGTGACTGGATCGACGTATCCCGGGACGGCCAAGTTGAATTACGAGATGGAAGTTCTATCCGTCTGTTAAGCCTTGTTATAATTGAAGCCTGTGTGGAAGCCAGTGTGTTGCTGGAGACCCCTGCTAGCGTGTTGCTAGAAGTGAAGTGGTGTTGTGGCACCGTGACGATACTGTATAGGACTGACCCATGATTTACTGAGAAAGATGACCTCACCGGTGTGAGGACCATAGAAGACAGACTCGAGAGGGAACCTAGAATGGTGTTCGATAGAAGTGGACTCGCCGGGAAAGAGATTGTAGAAGTTCTTTTACAGTGTCTTGTGTGAAAGTGGTCCCTGCAGTGTTATGTATATGTACATATAGTTAAACAGTACATGTGGTGATGGTTCTGTTAAATGTTTGCCCTATTTCCTTTAGAGTGATTATTACTGCCAGTTCTTAATAACTTACCTATGACTCTGGGTGGGATCGAGTAAGAAGAGGCACTAAGGGCCCCATATACAGTTTGATAAGTATAGAACCCGGTTACTGGCTGAGGCCGTAACACACTGACTATGTCGCTACTTTTTAGGAGACCTGACAGCCTTCTAACATGTCCTCCTTTTAAGGTTTTAGTTTTTTCCGTACCTAAATAATTGGAAATTGTCACATTGCATGTTACACTGTCTGTTTCTTACCGGAAGACCTTGCTAAATTTTTAAATTAAAATTTTGCCCCGAGGGGCGAGTTTGCTGATATGACTTATTTTCACCCCTTCCACAGAGGTATCAACAAGTCAAGAAATTAACCCAGCGAATTCTCTATGAACGGTCCAGTAACCAAACCAGCATGTACGACTAGGTGCTTTGGCGGTATGTTCACTCGCAAGATGAGTAACACTGCCCAATAACGTAACATTCTTCCCCCCCCCCCCGGCCGCCTCTCTCTCTCTCAAAAAAAAGTGAGACACCCTACACGCGTCAGCCTACACCATTCACCCACCGGTATTTTTAGAGAATTGAGAGAGAGATCGGGAAACGAGGGTGACAGGGAAAGGGGTGAAGGGAGGGGGTGAAGGGAGGGGGTAAAGGGAGGGGGTAAAGGGAGGGGGTAAAGGGAGGGGGTAAAGGGAGGGGGTAAAGGGAGGGGGTAAAGGGAGGGGGTAAAGGGAGGGGGTAAAGGGAGGGGGTAAAGGGAGGGGGAAAAGGGAGGGGGAAAAGGGAGGGGGAAAAGGGAGGGGGAAAAGGGAGGGGGTAAAGGGAGGGGGTAAAGGGAGGAGGTAACGGGAAGGGGTAAAGGGAGGGGGTAAAGCGAAAGCAGGATAACGTGGTGGTCGGCGGGTGGGGGTGGAAGAGGGAGAACAGAGGAGCAGAGGGATGGGAAAGCGGAGAAGAACACGGGGTGGAAGGAATGGGTATGTGGAGGAGGGGGGGAGGGGGGTAGGGGAAGCCCGAGAGGGAGGAAGTTCGCCGGCAACAATGTTTACAAACATGTCTTGCACTACCCGTTGCCCTCCCATCACCCCCCCCCCCCAGGGCTGGTCCTCTCCGCCACACCTGCTCCAGACCTCCACCGCCTCGCATCTTAATTCATCCACATTGATAACTTCAAAAATGGATTACATGTAAACAATAGAAAAGTTAATAAGGTTAGTTATTTCTCCATCTGTGCATTTTGTCGAGTACAAATTTAACTTAGCCACACCTAACCTAACATGGTACATTGAATTCAACCATAGCATTGCTCAAAACATTTAAACTTTCATAAACTCTAAGGGTACTGTTTTGAACAATTATAATCAAGAACAAATTAGCACTTGCATTACAATTTAACTGTTTCTAGTGGCCTCTAAAAAAAAATGCCCGTGCCCCCAATACCAGGGTAGTCCCGACCTCCGCCATCAAGAGTGTTATTCACAACGAAAAAGGGGGCACGGATAAGCATACAAAACGTATGTCTAAATTTACACTTTCCTACAAAATAACCAGTACTGTTATACCCTCCATTTCGAATTATTATGAAAAAAGCAACTAGGAAAACTGTTACAATATATTTGTAAGATCACAACAGATTCTTAAAATAGACTTTCTCCAAGAAAAGTCGCCAGTCTCAGAGATTCTTGGGTTAAATATTAGAAAGAGAATAGCAGAGAACTTTTTATCACAGACCTAAATATCTAAAGGCAAATCCTAGATTCCGAAGATATCTCCGACATACAAACAACAGTTGCAACAGCACCGCTTCACAAAGGAGACAGAAAAGATGTTTCCAAACCCCATAAACAGAGTTCTAACATCGAGCACAGCGTCTTGAAAAAGTCTTTAAGACTCTAACGCGCAGATTTGTCACGTCTATTCAAGCCTGGCACGACTTAAGGTCAAGATGCTCCCTCAAACCGTAGTACCAGGAACACCAGCTTGAGGATGCATCATAATGTATTGCTAGTATGTATCAGAGGGGCTGGCTCTAAACCTGCACGATGAAACCATTCTTCGGAGACCAGGAGGCATGGCAGCATATACATACTAGTTCCAATGATAAATAAGGCTTAAATAGTACAATAATATATAATTATAACAGTAACAAAAACAAACGAACAGCAGCAGAATCTAAGAGGAGCAACAGGAAGTACAGCATCAAAAGCTGGGAGGGCAGCACATAAGCTGGGAGAGCAGCAACACAAGCTGGGAGAGCAGCAACACAAGCTGGGAGAGCAGCAACATAAGCTGGGAGAGCAGCAACACAAGCTGGGAGAGCAGCAACACAAGCTGGGAGAGCAGCAACAGTGGTAAAAAGCTCAGCAGTGAGAGGTGGTGGTGCATGTGTCCTTGAGCCTCACCTTGTTTACCATCGCTGGCCGCACCGGCCGCCGCCGCCGCCATCATCACAACCTCTCACTACATGACTGGGAGAGGACGAGTCCAGCCAGCCCAACTTGCAGCTATATATACACCTTGCTACTGAATTCTCAACAGGCAAAGGCACTGGAATTATACACTGTGACTCGCGGAGTGCACTCCAGGCACCGAGAGCATACAGTAGTAATGCTCCGAAAATGATCAGTGATAATGAATGTTTTAGCTGCTAAAATAAATATATGTGATATCAAATTCATTTGGGTACCATCATATTTCGGCATTTCAATGCACGATACTGTTAACGTGCTTGCAAGGACAGCCTGTAGTAGAACGTTAGTAGAGATTAATGTAGGGGATTAATTAGTAGTGACAAGAGAATATTGAGTGTTGCCACCGGAGGCGGCCACTTTATCGTGCCACTGCATGGTCATCTTGTGAGCCGTAGCGCAAAAAAGGCTTGCAGAGGGCACAAAAGGTCTTGACCAGACCTCAATGGACATTATTACATTAACAATTACACATATTCCACTCAACTTAATAATTATAATATCAGCTGGTTAGTTTTTTTCAAATTTCTGTATCCGTGTATTTACAATTAATCAGTATGCACTGATGGTAGGTATTTTTCGCTAAAATATAGTTTATTTTTGATGCAGGAATATTACAAGATCCTAGAAATGCTGTTGTTTATTAGTAGTAGTTTTCGCATTCCACCGCTTGTTCCTTAATCTCTCGTGTCAGTTATCTACCCAAAGCTAAACATGGATACAGTGCAAGAATTTTAAGTTATTTTATCAACTGTAATAAGATGGTTTGCCATTTCACGCAGCGAGCGTTTAGTTTTATCTCTAAATTGTTCAATTTGTTCATTGTCTAAGATGTAATACTTTAGATTGTGTATCCCTGTTTTTGACAAAGAGAATACTTAACTAATATCCGACGAAAATCGTACTGACCTAACGAATTCACAAAGGTCCGAAAGCTGTAGCATTTATAAAGGAACTAATACAGCAAGAACTCGGCAATGTGATGTTAAAGTGAATACGTCTGGGATACAGCAGATGCATCTGGCAACTTTCTCGCGTGTCTAGTACACTGTGTGTCAACTTTGTGAAAGAGAAAGCATGCATTCTCTCGCCTCCCTGGGTTGAAATATGATTGACACTAAATACTATCTGAATACTGAAACACTTGCCATGATAATACTGAATCTATACCTAAGATTTATTATGTAATGGACCAGTTATGTAATATGTATGTATGTGTGTGTGTGTGTGTGTGTGTGTGTGTGTGTGTGTGTGTGTGTGTGTGTGTGTGTGTGTGTGTGTGTGTGTGTGTGTGTGTGAAGTAATTACAACGTGAGCTTGTAAATGCACCTTAATCGTCCTCAGTGGCAGCGTGCTCAGTAACTCTCTAGTTTCTATAGTAGCTATCTTACCCTGGCAACGCAGGAGACGTAAATATGTATGTAAATATATAACTTATGAGAGAATGGTCCACCATGCTGTTTGGCGTAGCCCGCAGGCCCACATATCCACTACAGTCTGGTCGGTCCGACATCATTTGCATTTTGTTTTTGCATTGTTCGCGAGAGGCGGGAGATCGCTCAACATGGAGACATCCGATCTGGTGGTACTTGTGCCCCGAGTGTGTTTACGCGGGAAACCAGCAGACAGGGCGACGGGACAAAATGGACAACATTTTGTCCAACAGCGAGAACATGCCTTTTATGCCTCCCGGTCAGAGGGCAATGTTAGCAACGTGGGGGGAGGTTCCATTTGTATGAGGAGTTCTGGAAAGATTTGGTGTTGATGAGGAGTTATCAAAGGGAATTGTTGGGTATATTGCTGACTTGAAGGCATCATTGTTTTGATAGCGAAGCACCATTCAATAACTCTTGATTCGTCCGTTGACAAGGTAAATGTGAAAAAGCGCTGAGCCCGTTTAACTCTATAGCAATCGGGGATTTCATGGGAGACCATCGCTGACCAGCAGGTGGTGAAGCAGCAGCAGCAAGAGAGGGGTAGCAGTAGCAACAGCAGCAGAAGAGGTAGCAGCAGCAGAAAGGGAAGCAACAGCAGCAGAAGAGGTAGCAACAGCAGCAGAAGAGGTAGCAGCAGCAGAAAGGGAAGCAACAGCAGCAGAAGGGGAAGAAGCAACAGCAGGAGGGACAAGGTCGAGGCGGGGTAGGAACACGTACACTGGCGGCCAGCAAGGTTACTACACCCTGGACGGGTTGTTGCCAGAGTTACTACTGATAGTGGTTGTGTTCCTGGCGCCACAATAATATTACAAGTACCCCGCTCTTACCACCCAGTTACCACACTGCTTACTAACGAAGTCATGGCAAAGCTTTTTACACAGTAGATGATCCGGATTTTACTGTGTTGACTAATTCTACGTTCTGTTTGACAGGAAGTTGAAGATCCATCTACCTACTTTGACAGAAATTCCCTTTGAACGTATTTTGTGCGCAATAACACCATGGTCACATTTGTAGAAAGCTTTTGCAAAGTCTGTGTATATTACATCTGCGTTTTGCTTGTCTTTCATGGCACCTAAGACCATTAATGATCTAGCCACTGTGAGAGGCAGGAGCGCCCTGTTCTGAACCCGTGTTGTCCTATGTCACAGACAAATAGTCTCGGTCACACAGGATATTGGTGGCGCCAGGTAGTCGCCCCTAAACATTCAAAAGTAACACCTTTTCAAGTGTTAATTGTTCACGCACGTTGAGTAGAGGTCAGGTCGCATCAGGTGACCTAGCTGTCTGCTAAGCTGATAATTGCAGACGGGCGGCTATGTTGTTTACATCAAACAAGCCGCTGTCTAGGTGGGGCTAGAAGATAGCCAAGGGCTATATCCTGGTAGGCGGAGTCTAGCCCCCGTTACATCAGATACATTAGACAGAACAGCGGTAGAAAGATAGATCTATCTATTTTAAGTAGAGACATAGATATATCTCTCTACTTAAAATAGATAGATATATCTCTCTACTTAAAATAGATAGATCTATCTACCGCTGCCAGAGGCGTCCCAAGCTAAGGTTGACATATACTGTGTTTTCAACTTATGTGTTGTGTTATTTTCAAGGGCAGTCAGCCGTAGTTGTTTTCAAGTTCTTAAGTGGTGACTCAAATTGTGTAATGAAGTTGACAGTTGAACATCAAATGATGTTGAATTATTTTAACCCATACAAGTGAAGATATAATAGTAAATATATAATTGATAAACTTAGTTTTTAAATTTTCTTTAATTCTGATCCCTAGATCTTGGACTTTGACAGCTAGAGTGAAGAGCACTCTGAAGTTTTATGTCTTAAAGATTCTTGACTATATTCATACAGTGGTTACGTGATGACATTAGATAATATTGTTGTGCAAACAAGTTCCATTCCTTGTCTTATAATTAACTATTGAATGGATAGTTAACTATTGAATCTTATAATTAACTATTGAATGGATAGCAGCACTTTCTACTCTTCGACTCACCTCTTCTACTGTCCTCCTTTGTCCCATTCTTTCTCCCTTATTCTAAACTTCCCCTGTCCCCTCCTAACCACTCTTCCCTGTCACTTCTCTATCTCCCTCACCCTATGCGTTTTCTTCCTTCCTTTCCTTCAAAAATTTCCGATACGTTACGCAGGGTTGTGTAGATGTGATTCCATGTAATTTGTAATCTTACTTCTTAGCGCACTCTCAAAGATTTTTGTGTGTGAGGTTAGAGCTATTGGTCTAAAAAAAATTGCATCTGCTTTACTACCTCCTTTGCGAAGTGGCGCAATCTCCACTTGTTTAAGTATGTCAGGGATGACGCCAGTATTTACGTCTCCAAAAGACGGAGCTGAGCTAAACTCTACCAGGCCTTACTATCGATAACCAATGTCGCCAACCTAATCCTGCAAGTGCTGTGCACTTCGAAACCATTGTCCGCCACAATGGCACCGATAGAATCAACGTAAATACATTATAGACTTACGACTGCAGGCTTCTATCTCCTCAACCATCTAACATTCCATCCTTCCCTCTCGCTTCCACTACACATAAGGGGCGTAACTGGCCGACCCCTCACAGTGTTCAAGAGAGAATTCGATAAGCACCTCTTAAACGATACCTCATCAACCAGGCTGATTCAAACGTCAGGCTGCGAGCAACCGCGTCCAACAGCCTGGTTGACCAGTCCAGCAACCAGGAGGCCTGGTCGACGACCGGGCCGCGGAGACACTAAGCCCCGAAAACACCACAAGGTAACCTCAAGGTATCCCGTGCCAGGCCGTCTCAGCCACAATTTACGACACAAAATAAAATTACTCGTGTAGGTTTATAAGTGGTGGACATGCTGAGCCTCGAGAGAGAGTAAAGTAAGAGAGTAAAGTAATCCACGTCTTGTGAATATATAGTAGAGAAAGTCGATAAGAACAGTTACACCGGATACAGGAAAACAGAGGTAGATCAGAGAGCAGGAACACGGCACGTGTGCACATGGCCAAGAAGCGGGACTCAAGAGCTGAAAATTGCTTCCTGCAAACAAGTAGGTCAACACCCCTACACCCTCACCTGGTTGATGGGGTTCTGGGAGTTCTTCTACTCCCCAAGCCCGGCCCGAGGCCAGGCTCGACTTGTGAAACCTGGGCCACGCAGCGCCAGGTGCCGTATAAGCTCAATGTGTTCATCTAACTTTTGGCTTAGGGGTTACAATCTGGACTTCCAAAGCGGAAGTCAAGTTAGTATAGAGAGCCCACGCAGCTTTATCCTAGGTTAACGGGCTATTCATGCCCGTGCCACCTTTTCGGTGGCTTAAACTTTAACCATCAATTCTTTTTCCTAAAATGAGTGAACACTTCTTATCAGTGCAGTTAGTTGATTTGTTACCAGTGGTTGTTACGGCCCTCATAACACAATGTTGTTATGGCCCTCATAACACAATGTTGTTATGGCCCTCATAACACAATGTTGTTATGGCCCTCATAACACATTGTTGTTATGGCCCTTATAACAACATTAGTCCTCATAACACAAATGAGACCCATATGGGGGGGGGGGGAGCCTCTGTTTACCATGTCTGCCCTACACTCTTACAGTCCCTTAAGTATCTACTTTGTGAAACACTCAAAAACTTATTAAAGCTGAAGTATTTAATATCAAAATGTTTAGTGCTGTTTACTGTTTCCAATGTTGGAGAAGAATTGAAATAGACGTCACAGTATGATCCTCCTGTTATAAAGCTATGCTGTGACTTATAATAAACAGTCATTTTTATAATAAACATTATATAATATAATCTTTTATAAAGCTATGCTGTGCGGTGCCCTCAAGGTAAGGTGACTCACTATTATTATTCTCGGTTTCTTCCGGAAAAGTGCGATGGCATTTGTGACTATAGCTTTGAAGTAATTACAGTATCTTGCAATTGACGCCGAAGTGGACGACAGTTCGATGCCAATTATCCCCCATTTGGAAAACCTGCTACACGATTCACAGCTGTCCAAAATTGTGGCACAGCTCCGAGTCTCACTGATTTATTGACAAGACTCGACAAGGGGTTAACAAACTGGTATTTTACAGTATTTTGTGCAGTTGTGAAGCTAGCGGCTGGTTATGGAAGCTATTGTGACTGGAGTGACAGTTAATGGCTGTAGCATGGGGTGGTAATTGTGGTAGTTGGAATCAGCAACATGCATAATGCAGAGTTGACCAGCAACAATGAGGTTGGTGTGATAACATCGTTGACAAGCCCTGGGGACGGGTGGTTGGTTGATAGACGGGGTGGTGGGGTGGGGAAGATGGGGGTGAGGGGGAGGATTGTGGTGGGGAAAGCCTAGGGAAGGGGGGGGGGGTGTCGTTTGCTACGTGACCCTTGACAACAAGCCAAAACAATATTATCAGCAGGTGGCAACAGCAGAACAAAAACAGTGACGCCATATTCTCCCCCGTCACCACCACCCGTCACGCGGCTACTCGCTAATGGACGCAGGGAACGGACCTCTTAATATAATTAATACTACAACGAGGAACACGCTA
The DNA here is from genome assembly GCF_040958095.1 of Procambarus clarkii. NCBI lineage: Eukaryota > Metazoa > Arthropoda > Malacostraca > Decapoda > Cambaridae > Procambarus > Procambarus clarkii. The sequence goes on along the minus strand of NC_091215.1, from coordinate 24,997,587 downwards.
TGAGAAAGACGAGAAGCAGATTACAGAAAAAATGGCGAGAAAGTGAAGAGAATCTGATTTCGCAGGAAGATACGTAATATGATGAGCTTGATGCTTGTGAGTTGTCCCCTCGTTGAAGACTGGTGGTGTATTCCCAACCGTCCGGTATTATGGCTCCTTGTTATAGATCCAGCTACTCGGAACGAGTTCCAAGTAGCACCGGCTATGGTGAGCCCGTAACTTACCTGGCACAGTAGCGGGGCAAGTAGCACGGGCTATTGTGAGCCCTATCTTGAGATTATCGAGATGATTTCGGGGCTTTTTAGTGTCCCCGCGGCCCGGTCCTCGACCAGGCCTCCACCCCCAGGAAGCAGCCCGTGACAGCTGACTAACACCCAGGTACCTATTTTACTGCTAGGTAACAGGGGCATAGGGTGAAAGCAACTCTGCCCAATGTTTCTCGCGGAGAAACCTGGGCGCCTGGGATCGAACCCAGGACCACAGGATCACAATTCCAGCGTGCTGTCCGCTCGGCCGACCGGCTCCCTACGGTGTCTATTATGACACAGAGCACGGCTCTTATAGATTTACTGAATAAACCTGACAAGGGATAAAGCAGTTCGTTATTTACATTCATTTAAAGTGGTTGTGGAATAGCCGGCTTGACTTGGGTAACTAGAAGCATAAAGATGGGAGAAAGGATACGGCCAACGCATGGAGGAGAAACAAGAGTAAGGGCAGAACAAGTTAGTTCGTTCGTTCATTGCAAAAACAACAGCACAAGACACGTACAGTACAACAACAGACTTTATAACCACCAGACACGCCACAATCTCCATTTGTCCCACCGGACCCGACCATCAACAACAGTGTGTTATTAATAACCTGCATTAATACACCCACCGCAACTGTGCTACAATAACATACATAAAACCACAATCAACAACAGCGCTAACACACAACAGTAATACAAAACAGCTTGAGAAGTAAACTCTCTAAACCTGGAGGCCGAATCCGACTTATGTTTTTTGTTAACAAAAATAAAGATTAGAACCCTGATGTCAATTACAATATAATTTTAATACAAAAAATAAAAAAAAAAAATTTTGCCCCGAGGGGCGAGTTTATTGGGCAGCGCCACTCATCTTGTGAGTGGACACACCGCCATAGCAGCATGTACAACACTCCCCAATAGGAAGAAAACCCGCTGGGTTGTTCATCCTGTCACTTAGATCACCACCTTAGTGTAGCGGGTGAGCACAGAGAACCATCTCCAAGGTGGAACCAGTCGGCCTTCACGGCGATATATTTGTCAATAGAATAGTTTTCCAGACGAATTGTTGTCTAAAGCATAAACACAGTGTGCACAAGTATGCAGAGAACTTACCAAGTACAAGCCTGCGAGTCTAGAGAACTTACCAAGTGCAAGCCTGCGAGTCTAGAGAACTTACCAAGTGCAAGCCTGCGAGTCTAGAGAACTTACCAAGTGCAAGCCTGCGAGTCTAGAGAACTTACCAAGTGCAAGCCTGCGAGTCTAGAGAACTTACCAAGTACAAGCCTGCGAGTCTAGAGAACTTACCAAGTGCAAGCCTGCGAGTCTAGAGAACTTACCAAGTGCAAGCCTGCGAGTCTAGAGAACTTACCAAGTGCAAGCCTGCGAGTCTAGAGAACTTACCAAGTGCAAGCCTGCGAGTCTAGAGAACTTACCAAGTGCAAGCCTGCGAGTCTAGAGAACTTACCAAGTGCAAGCCTGCGAGTCTAGAGAACTTACCAAGTGCAAGCCTGCGAGTCTAGAGAACTTACCAAGTGCAAGCCTGCGAGTCTAGAGAACTTACCAAGTGCAAGCCTGCGAGTCTAGAGAACTTACCAAGTGCAAGCCTGCGAGTCTAGAGAACTTACCAAGTGCAAGCCTGCGAGTCTAGAGAACTTACCAAGTGCAAGCCTGCGAGTCTAGAGAACTTACCAAGTGCATGCCTGCGAGTCTAGAGAACTTACCAAGTGCATGCCTGCGAGTCTAGAGAACTTACCAAGTGCAAGCCTGCGAGTCTAGAGAACTTACCAAGTGCAAGCCTGCGAGTCTAGAGAACTTACCAAGTGCAAGCCTGCGAGTCTAGAGAACTTACCAAGTGCAAGCCTGCGAGTCTAGAGAACCTACCAAGTGCAAGCCTGCGAGTCTAGAGAACTTACCAAGTGCAAGCCTGCGAGTCTAGAGAACTTACCAAGTGCAAGCCTGCGAGTCTAGAGAACCTACCAAGTGCAAGCCTGCGAGTCTAGAGAACCTACCAAGTGCAAGCCTGCGAGTCTAGAGAACCTACCAAGTGCAAGCCTGCGAGTCTAGAGAACCTACCAAGTGCAAGCCTGCGAGTCTAGAGAACCTACCAAGTGCAAGCCTGCGAGTCTAGAGAACTTACCAAGTGCAAGCCTGCGAGTCTAGAGAACTTACCAAGTGCAAGCCTGCGAGTCTAGAGAACTTACCAAGTGCAAGCCTGCGAGTCTAGAGAACTTACCAAGTGCAAGCCTGCGAGTCTAGAGAACTTACCAAGTGCAAGCCTGCGAGTCTAGAGAACTTACCAAGTGCAAGCCTGCGAGTCTAGAGAACTTACCAAGTGCAAGCCTGCGAGTCTAGAGAACTTACCAAGTGCAAGCCTGCGAGTCTAGAGAACTTACCAAGTGCAAGCCTGCGAGTCTAGAGAACTTACCAAGTGCAAGCCTGCGAGTCTAGAGAACTTACCAAGTGCAAGCCTGCGAGTCTAGAGAACTTACCAAGTGCAAGTCTGCGAGTCTAGAGAACTTACCAAGTGCAAGTCTGCGAGTCTAGAGAACTTACCAAGTGCAAGCCTGCGAGTCTAGAGAACTTACCTAGTGCAAGCCTGCGAGTCTAACTACCGGATCATAGACGGCTAAAATGAACACTGGGATTAAACGCCGCCGGCGGGAGATTTAAATCTGCTTGTTAAACGACGTTAAAAAGATCTTGATTAACACTTGGCAGATTCTAATTGAAAAATATTCGATACATTAGATATTACGTAATTAATGCACATTGTGTTTGATGATCCATTAAAACTTAAAATCCCTTTTTAGGTAGCTTAAAATTGATTGTAATGATCTAGTAAATTTATAAGTACCACCGTCCACGTTTTGTTAGTACTGTACAACTTCCATGTTAATAATGTCTATATGAATGTGGTCTTAAGAATAATTGTTGGATATGAGGCTTTATTACCCGTGGTCTACCTAAGCCAACCAGCCCTCGCCTCCTCCCAGTCAAATGATTATCCTAAGCTGTCAAGAAGGTAAACATCGCTGACTCCTACGTCACCACTTCTTCCACTCAGCCTTGTTCCTTGTCACCTCCAGGGCGCACGTCACACTCAAAACACTCAATACCTGTACATCAGTATTCTCTCTATCACAGAATTCATTCACAAACACTAATTAAACGAAACTAATTCAATACTCAATCGTACGATTTATCAACATTCACACTCCGCATAATGTTGTTATTATTCCTTATTGTATCTGAACCTTACTAACTCCATGTGCCATGCTATGGCAAGCATTTTACACTACACTACGAGGGAAACCACCACCACTACACACATTCCACTGGCCGCATCACTTCATATATTGGCCTTACCAACTTGGGGCCGGATTCATCGAGCAGTTACGCAAGTACAGTTTTTACGAACCTGTACATCTTTTCTTAATCTTTGGCGGATTTGTTTACTTTTATTAGACAGTTTATGAGCTCCGAGGCACTGCAAGGCTGCTTATGATAATAATATTTCATTTGGAAGCTTCGACGCTCGTAAACTGTTTAATAAATGTAAACAAAGCCGCCAGAGATTGAGAAAAGATGTACAGAGTCGTAAATAGATGTGCAAAAATGCTTGTTGAATCCTGGCCCTGGGCTTTCATACCCCAACAACTTTCTATCCCTGACAAGGAACAATTTTTGTTATTATAAATTACACCACCATTAAATTCACTGATATAGCGAGTCACGTGGTATCTAACAAGTATTACCGACATTGTTGGACACGAGCAACTCCTCCACAAATACCGCCAATAACCAACCAACAGAAGAATAGTGGTAATATTCTTAGCTCTCTCACCAACTGGATACATTCAAGGACACGAGTTAGTGCGCCTGAGACTACTAATGCATTCTCATTCACAGGCGCGCCCACACAAGTGTATACACACACACACAATAATTGTAGTAACAATGAAAGTCGACAAAAAACATCATGTTCAGCATGAACTGGAGTGGGACGTGAGCGCATTTGGTGGAAACAAGATACTCACAGAAGCCAAAGATACTCATAGTGATGTAAGGAAACACTATGCTGTGGTAGTAGTGAACAGGATGGTATTAGCTACAGCAGGAGGAACATACTGGAACGAAAGATACGGAAGGAAATACAGAATATAACCAGTGAAGAGTGGAGGGGCCATGGGCACAATGAGAGAGCATGCCTGATCATCAGGGGTCCACAGCTGTTCAACACCCTCCCAGCAAGCATTAGGAACAAAAGTGGATGTATTCAAGGAGCACTAAGATAAGTTCTAGCCAGAAGTGCTGGACTAACCAGGCTGTAGTAGATAATGGGAGCCCGCGGGCCTCTCCAAGCAACAGTCACAAAGTTACCACAAGTCGAGCCTGGCCTCAGGCTGGGCTCTGGGAGTAGAACAACTTCCAGAACCCTTTCCAGGAGGTAGTTAGGGATCTACTTCATGGTCTATATTGATTCAGTAATATGTATAATGGGCAGCATGATAAGTTTATTTATTACATCAGCACACAGTTAAGATATACCAGAGCTGCCATCTTGCCTCCCTTCCTGCCAGTCCTACACTACTTTGTTATCAATCCCAAGACCATCACTCAAACCATTTACGCGTTAACTTACGAAACCTGTACATCTCTCCTCAACCATGGCGGCTTTGTTTACGTCTGATAAGCAGTTGACAAGCTTCGAAACTTTACAACTCCAAGGTTACTGTTATTGTTATGGACCTGGTAGTGCTTCGGAGCTCATAAACTGTTTAATAAACGTAAACAAAGTCGCCATGATTGAGGAAAGATGTACAGGTTTGGTAAATGGTTGTTGAATCCTGGTGCTGGTTGTTCTGGTGCGTTATCCTAACTGTTACTTGCATCCTGGAGCCAGCTTGGGCATGTGCTGCTGTGTATGGGTCACGGGCTGCATCCCGGCATCTCCCAGGTAACACCAGTGGACCCCGCAGCCACAGCTGATGCTTCTCGCGTCGCCACCCTCCACCCCTCCCACACACCCCTCCCACTCGCAAGCAACACACATACCACCACCCTCCCTTTTGCTATCCACGCACACACCCTTGACCCCCACTCTCACAATCCACGCACACACCCTTGACCCCCACTCTCACAATCCACACACACACACCCTTGACCCCCCACTCTCACAATCCACGCTCACATCTCATAATCCACTTCAAATCACTCCCACCACTCATGACACAGGCTCACAACTTGTTGAGATGTCTTAGAGGAAATCTTGACCCAAATGTGTAAAAGGATCAATAATGAGATGGGGGAACTGGCAAAATATAAATTAAACAACAGATTAAGAGGGAAAATAAGGAACCTCAGAAAATCTCATCCCATACATCGGTCCAAAAGGATAAAACTGATCCTCCAAGCAGCTGGAGACACTGAACAGTTACAGCGCCGCTCCTGTGCCAGGTAAGTCCACTACGGGCTCACCATAGCCCGTGCTACTTGGAAATTTGTTCCCAGTAGCTGAATCTTAATAGTGAAGGGATCTTTGTTACGGCAGGTCACAACTGTGGCCACGTTAATACACAACTTGGGCGTCAGGACAGTAGTGCAGGAAGTGGCAGTGCTGGCACCCACTTCGCAGGAAGCAGCAAGGAACACTAGTCAGCTACCAGAAAGGAAAAAAGGGGTAATATTGTAGTAGTGATAGAACCGAAGGAACCGGAAGAAAGCGAGTGGAGTGGAGATTGAAGGGCATAACTGAAGTGATAGTGATCCTGGTAGTGTTTCAGATAGAGGTAGAAGCTAATACTGAGAGGGGATGTGAAGCTAATACTGAGAGGGGATGTGAAGCTAATACTGAGAGGGGATGTGAAGCTAATACTGAGAGGGGATGTCAAGTTGGATTTGAACACAAAACAAACAATCGATAAGGTAGTGAGTGGTTATGAACAAGACCTAAAGACAATCTTTGAATTAAAAAAAATAAACTTCATCCCTCACCAAGCTGTAGAGAAGTACATCTTCGGAGGGATATATCAAGGGGGGGGGGGGAAGAGAGTTTAAGCGGTAGAAGTAAAGAAAAGCAAGAAATATGGAGGAGAGTTGTGAGCCAGCAATGTATATTTTGATACTCTTAGGAATATCCACAATGGCAGCATCAATTCTCGACCCATCAAAAACACACTCCCTCTCTTGCCGTTCCAGACCCAAGGAAAAGTATATGTTTATCTCTCAGAATGTTTGGTAATATGTTTATTGTTTGTGATGTGTATCTATGTATGTATTAACACGATGTACTGAACGGGGTGAGAATAGCTTGAGCTACCTCATCCCTTTGTGTGTATTTTACATCAATAAACTTATTTCAATTTCAAGACCCACCCACCCCACCAAACGGAGGGGTGGGTGGGACCATCCCTTCCCTACCATCACAACCTTACACCAACCAACCAACCAACTCAAGTTTCCTGGGAACATCCTTAATGCCTTCCCCTCCCAACATTTACCTTGGGGCTACCTTACGTGTGCAGCTTTTTGGGAAAAATTCTATGAATAATTCAAGCTTATATTATATTGAAAATTATGGAGAGCTCTGGAAAAATAAGCAAACTCCTCTAGGTGCTTTAGTTTTGGCCTTGGTAGACCCTAAAAAAAGGCCTATCACTTGTGGCATTTATCCTAAAAATGCCACAAGTTACTTTTAACTGGTTACCTGGTTGATTCCACGCATAACTAAACTAAAAATATATATTTTATGAAATAGTCAAAAGAAAAAACTGAAAATAGTATTTTCTATAATGTAGCTGTGAGGGGTTGGGGCTGATAACGGGATTTTGATCCCGTTATCCCGTCAACAAAAGAACAATTTTAAAGAAAACACTTCCTAACAAAGCTATACAACACATTATACAAAAATGTCATACATATTCCTATTTACGAAGGTTCAGGTGTAGCAACCCCCCCCCCTCCTCCCAGTCCTCAAATATATTTAATTAAAAACAAAAATTTTATGAAAATATAGTATATATCTGCAGCTTATACTAGGACAATTATGTTAACAGATTTAACAGCTTTATATTTATTTCTGCACCAACACTGCCACCTTCTAAGATTGTATTTTACACCAATTAGTTATATTGTCCATTATTTGAACGAGTTCATTCAAGGAGAATGTGGTGTCATAATCAATTATCACTAATAGCATCAAATAAACATGAATATGTAGTCTCATAACCATCTTTGCATTGGTGGGGCATGATGGGAGAGCGTAACATCACCCTAGGAACTGACAGTCTAAGTTTATCAAATACAAGCCACCGTCCCCAGAGACCTCTCACGGCCCAACCAATAACCTGCAGACTACAGTTAACACATGTCAGCACTAACAGGCGTTACCCAGCACACCGCATAAACCTGGGAAGAGCTCCAGTGCTGCCCACAGCAGAAGGGTTAAGACACCTCGGGTACACCAAGTGACCCTAACAACAGCAATGTTTGCCGTTTTATTTCGTAGCTTCGAAAGCTAAACATTGTCTCTAATAAAAATCTGTCCCCCGAGGAGTGACACTCAAAGCTACCAGATTGCTGGATGACGTCAAACACCATACCAATATATAATAAAGATTGGACGCTCTGAATTACATTATACCATGACCTTACGGTACATGGTTTAAAATAAAATTAAATACATGAAAAAGCTAGCCTGGAAAGAAAAGCCTTTGTATTGATAACAGGGTTTAGTGAAACACTGTAGAGTGGGAGGTGAGGTAACCCAAATGAGAAGCAAGAACAGTTTCTCACAAGGCATATTTCCTATTCTTGATACACATAGACGAGCTGACAGGGAGGACAAGCCCTACAAGCTGACGTGTGCAGATCATGTCAAACTGACGAGGGAACAAATGGAGGACCCTACAATAAAACTTGGACAAACTGCATGAATGACACGTGGCTACTGACACGTGGCTCTGGTTTGACCTTCGACAAACACCCGTAGGTAATCGTTATGCTAAATCTATTGTACAAGGCACATAACTGGTTAATATCAGTGGCTCATACATTGGCTAACAAATCTGATAATATAATTTTTAATATACAAGCAATGAAGAAGTGCAACTAGTCAGAAAAAATAGTCGAGGCAGAATTCATACACGAATTCAAAAGAAATTACTGTATTTCGGAACCCAAAAGGTTCGAGAACGAATACACTACACAAATAACTATTCCAAATATCACAAAACAATCCTAAATTTAACACAATTACAATAAATAATCCTGAGAGAAATCACTCGCCAAAGCAAGTACTAGGCAGACAACTCTGCATGAACATATCATGAATGACCACGAAAAGTATGATAGACAAATCCCAGGTGAATATGGTAACATGCGAATAAGCGACCACCACATTGAAAAATGTTTTAAAAAGCCCAAATCCAGAGGCTAATACCATATAAAATCAAACACATGATTGAACGACCACCACAAATTACAACGACGTCAACATTACCCCAAACACGAGTATTACTGAAGATGATGTTTGATTCATCTTGATTTGTTTGATTCATCTTCTCAAGGTTCATCTAACTTGATTTGTCAATGAGTTAAGCTCCCCCACAACCCCGCCAGCCCACCCTTCTTCCCATACACATATAAATGGACTCGACGACGTATGGTTATTGATGATGATAAAACACAAGACACTTGAAAATACAAGAGGTTTATAATTATGCCAACAGTCACGAGGAGTGTTTGAAATATTGTCAAGCCATACATATTCTCCACCTATGATGGTACGCAATAAAAGAGGCTTATGTTATTTGCAATCACGAGACATTCATGAATGATTATCAAGGCAATATATATGGTGATGACAAGTATCGATAACATAGAACACGAAACTACACATTCAAAATCTCTCATAGATAAAGAGGAATGAACATATCAAGATAAACGCCTAATACAAATTATGTATGATTAAATGTTAAGGCCTTGCAAATATTAAAGTTTAATCCCCATGTGCAGAGAAACCTTCAGAAATCTGAATGTCACTGCCAGGTACTTTGTGTGTTAAAGCCAAAGATATTGAACCACTGGGACCTACACGCTAAACACATGGTCAATAACTTCTCGGTGATAGTGAGTAAGCACTTGAACATGACAACAGGCGGAGGAAATGCTTGCTTGCTTGCATGCTTCGTCTTCTGCCGCCGACCCCCCCCCCCCCCCACGCTTGTTCAGGTGCCTCCACACCAGTTCTCTCTCTCATGGCAGACAGGTGGACCACCCCCCCTCACCCCGGCATGCAAGCCGCAATGCCAAACATTGCAATAACCCACACAGCCACATTATTTCAAAGGAACGGGTATTCCAGTCTTAATACATAACATCCACATTCTCCAAACAATTCTGCCCACACATCAATACTGTCTGACATCACGCTAAAAAACTCCGCCCATCACAAGATAACCAGCTGACACCTACCCCAGCCCATCACAAGATAACCAGCTGACACCTACCCCAGCCCATCACAAGATAACCAGCTGACACCTACCCCAGCCCATCACAAGATAACAAGCTGACACCTACCCCAGCCCATCACAAGATACCCAGCTCACACCTACCCCAGCCCATCACGAGATAACCAGCTGTCACCTACTCCAGCCCATCACAAGATAACCAGCTCACACCTACCCCAGCCCATCACAAGATAACCAGCTCACACCTACCCCAGCCCATCACAAGATACCCAGCTCACACCTACCCCAGCCCATCACAAGATAACCAGCTGACACCTACCCCAGCCCAGCACAAGATAACCAGCTGACACCTACCCCAGCCCATCACAAGATAACCAGCTGACACCTACCCCAGCCCAGCACAAGATAACTAGCTGACACCTACCCCAGCCCATCACAAGATAACCAGCTGTCACCTACCCCAGCCCATCACAAGATAACCAGCTGACACCTACCCCAGCCCAGCACAAGATAACCAGCTGACACCTACCCCAGCCCATCACAAGATAACCAGCTGTCACCTACCCCAGCCCAGCACAAGATAACCAGCTGTCACCTACCCCAGCCCAGCACAAGATAACCAGCTGTCACCTACCCCAGCCCAGCACAAGATAACCAGCTGTCACCTACCCCAGCCCAGCACAAGATAACCAGCTGTCACCTACCCCAGCCCAGCACAAGATAACCAGCTGTCACCTACCCCAGCCCAGCACAAGATAACCAGCTGTCACCTACCCCAGCCCAGCACACCACCATAACAGAGCGTCATTGCACGAACACACAACTGTTGCTCAGAGTTTCCCTGCGCCTCAAGGTCCGGTGTCACGCAGGATACAGCACAAAAACTTTACCACATCCACCAGGAGCCCGCCATTGTTACACCACCAGCTTCCCCCCCCCCCCCCCTCGGCACACCGGCATCCTCACCTTCCATCATCATGTTGACCAGACCACACACTGCAAGGTGAAGGGACGACGACGTTTCGGTCCGTCCGTCCTGGACCATTCTCAAGTCGATTGTGATGAGGAATAGATGTTATAGATTAAGCTACTCGGAACAAGTTCCAAGTAGCACGGGCTATGGTGAGCCCGTAACTTACCTGGCACAGGAGCGGAGCTGTGTGTGTGATGAGGAAGTAGATGCAGGCAATAAATAGGCAAGAGCGGTGAGGAGCAAAGTAAAATGTAGTAGAGGGGATAGTAGTAGGGTTAAGTTAAGAACTGCAGAGGGCCTATTGGTCCATACGAGGCAGCTCCTATTAAAACCACCGAATGAGAGGATATAGTAATAGGAATTCCATCACCCCCCCCCCGTCTTCATCACAAACTAGTTCCCAAAAGAATATACTCAATAACAATAATCCAGTTCTAAACACACCATAAACAATATATTTGAGGAGCTTAGCGAAGGGTAAACCCCAGCTGGACCAGGCCTACTACAAACTATATCACTTTCCTTTATGAATGGCCATTTACCGGTTACTTCCGAGTCCTTAAGTCAGTAAAATAATGACAACGTTGCTGGCTTTAAATTTAATGATCCAAATGCTCTTCAACGGACATTTAAACAGGTCTTATCCACAGGACTATCCACCATCCAGGACACAGATGGCCGTAGAGTATACTACCTGAAAACAAAATGTATTCTAACGCATTTTAGTGCATAATCCCATGTAACCTAGTCGGGTATAAATCAGTACTAGGCATGTACACTTGTCTACACTTTCACCCCCTCAACCCCTACTATTTACCGCTCATATTCTCAGGTACACCAAATATACATACATAGCTTGCATTGGAAAGTATTAAATCACAATTGTGTAAAACCCTGGTTTGTGTCTCGGAGAGGCTGCAGGACCCAAGTTCAGTAGAACTTCTGGTTTGAATTCTTTTTGACCATGTCGTAGCTCAGTCGATTAAGGCAGCGTTAAGCTGCAGAGACGCCGTAGCATATCCCATGTTTTAGGCTAAATAGTTTAACTACAATTTTGTACAAAAATTGTCTTGCGGCTAATGTTTTGTATATTGCTTTATCATCTGTTTTAACATGGACCGAGGTCAAGTGGTTAAGCCTTGCATTTAGTCCTATGTTTATGTACGAATTCAACCTTAGCAGATGATTATTCTTTAAAACTGTAAATATTGTACACGAACTATTGTTTAAACACCATACACATCGCAATGTTTGAAATGCTCCTCGCAATGCTAAACATATTATATTCATTAGGTATGACTAACATTGAACTCAATGTGCATCTATACATACAAATAAGAGACCGAGAGTTTAAATAATACGGAACACGTTTCCCTAAGCCCACACATTAGATATCATCAGCTCTATATAAAAGGTTTCCCAGCAAAAGCACTGCCTTTAGAAATAACAAAATTAGAATACAGAATCATTCAGACCTCTTATAAGCAGTATATCTTGAAGTTATCTTGAGATGATTTTGGGGTTTAGCGTCCCCGCGGCCCGGTCCTCGACCAGGCCTCCTTTTTGCAACCCGTTCTCGCAAATTTAATAAGTCAATATTGACTTATTAAATATGTGCATAGGTGACATACTTAACATAATAGATACCCTTAAAAAGATTCATAGAAAACACCGACCTTACCTAACCTTGTTAGTATCTTAAGATAAGCATCTTATTGCTTCGTAATTACAATTATTACCTAACCTATAATAGGTATAGGTTAAGTAATAATTGTAATTACGAAGCAATAAGATGCTTATCTTAAGATACTAACAAGGTTAGGTAAGGTCGGTGTTTTCTATGAATCTTTTTAAGGGTATCTATTATGTTTAGTATATCACCTATGCACGTAGTTAATAAGTCAATATTGACTTTACGAATTTGCGAGAACGGGTTGCCTTTTTGTTACACATTCCCAGGAAGCAGCCCGTAGCACCTGTCTAACTCCAAGGTACCTATTTACTGCTAGGTGAACAGGCGCATCAGGGCGAAATAAATTATGCCCATTTGTTTCCGCTTTCACAGGGGATCGAACCTCGAACCTTAGGGTTACGAATCCTGAGCGCTGTCCACTCAGCCGTCAGGCCCCTTTAGTACCGAAAAGTCACAGATAGTCAGCCCCCCCCCTTAGTACGACACATTTATAGGACCAATTCTGGAATATGGAGCGCCAGCGTCAACCCTTTACGTCGTCGTCCCTTCACCTTCTAGTGTGTGGTCTGGTCAACGTCAAGCCTTTATCTCCAGCACGTAACCAGGCTGGAGACGCTCCAAAGTAAGTAATTATCAAAAGAAGGAACCAACCCGGGAAGACTATGTAAGCATGCCCACAGACTAACCGAGTCACTGGAACATGTCGTCCTCAGCACACACAGTTAACAGACATGACTGCCGCAACAAAAGTGCAAGTGTTTAGTAAACAATTAGATACGTTTCTGCTGGAAGTACAGGTTGCAGTGGTTGCAACCGGGTTGCAGTGTGGGGGGGGGGGTATGCAGACCGCTCCAAGTAACAGCCTTCTTGATCAAGTAAGCACGTGGCAAGCCTGGCCCCAAGCCGAGGTTTTGCTTGTAAGGAAGTTCTACTCGTCACAAATCAAATTCTCATAGAAAAATACAGGGCGGACAATAGGAGACTAACATGCGTGGTACACGGACAAGGCATCATAGGAAGGATGTACCCAAATGAGACATTAGAATATATTTTTTTCAGTCAGCATAGTGACCAAATGAATGTATTAAGAGGTGAATGGTGGAGACACGGTCCAAACACAGCTGTAGGTGTCTGTACGCCGACCTGTAGAGCTGAATGGAGAAGAGGAAGGGAGGAGAAGACGGGAGATGGGGAGGAAGGGAGGAGGGGAGGAAGGAAGGAGAGGAAGGGAGGAGAGGAAGGGTGGGGAGGGTGGGGGGTCTATTTGCAACAGTTTCTACCAAGTGAGCCAGCCAGCCAGCCAGCCAGCCAGCCAGCCAGCCAGCCAGCCAGCCAGCCAGCCAGCCAGCCAGCCAGCCAGCCAGCCAGCACAGCGCTCACCACAACCACCCACACCATCTGAGCCATACTTCCGCTGTGTGACTAAGCTAGGTGACAAAGCAGTTTATGTCGCCAGACAACCAAGAGGACTAGTGACTAGACAACCAAAAAAGTCGCCTGATGACTACATAACTAGGAATTTTGATGATTGAGTACCTATGCAAACACGTGGAGAGGTAAACATATAGCCTCTTCCGTAGAGCACGACAAATTCCTGCAACTTTCTCTTCTTATTAATCTTGCACCAAACTTAATCGTGGAAAACTATGCTCCAAGATTAAGAAGAGCAATTTGCAGGCATTTGTTGTGTTCTAAGAAACGATCTACCCGCTTACCTATCTACGCATTTACATTTAATGAGCGTCTAATCTCAAGCGGTTTCTGCCAAACTAGAAGAGCTAGACCAACCCACCTACTGACACTCATCAGTATAATGCAGCGTACACATTTAGGTACTGTGACTGAATCCCAATCAACACCCACAATTTGGGCGCGCGTGTCACACCTCGAATGAATGATGTTAAAACCGGCGAAGAAAGTATTATATTCGAATGAATTTAAGGGCGGAAAGGGAAGGATGGAAGTTGAGGGGAAAGGATGGTGAGCGTCTGAACACCACTGGCGGGATATTGAAAGGGACAAGACTGGGAGGAAGCGGTTTGTAAAATGGAATAAATGTGCTGTACCGTATTTGTATATTTGTAAAATAATTCGAGAGAACAAATGTACAACTCTTGTGTTATACATTTGTGAAGCTGTGTGGATGCTGCGGTCAAGATCAAGAGTGCAAGGATGGAGGTCATGTTGCAAATAAAAACTAACTGAATTAGGTCGTTAAGCTGAAAGCACTCTACACATGAATTAATGTGTAAATATAGCAATCTATTGAGGGTTGAAATCAATTAAGGGGTTGCAATCTATTGAGGGTTGAAAGGCGAGGCTCAAGAACCAAAATGCGGCTTACTCAATCACAGTTCGATGAGAACACCACTAAATTCCAACCCCCCCCCCCCTCCTACAATCGCAGCCCCCGCCAAGCCTCCAAGGGAAAGGGGAGGAGGGGTACCGGTGTTACAGGCAGGACAGGGTAAACACCTGTGTGTGGCTCCATGTGTGCCTACCCACGCTTCGTCATCCGCACAACTGTGTATATTACATCACACACACATGTACCACCCACATTACTATGTACATCAACCCATCACACGCGCACAGGCCGACTGTCCGTGTGCGTGCGTGCGTGCGTGCGTGCGTGTGCTCTTCAACGTTTATGTTGCATCTACCTGTGGGAGGATGCAATCAACTATCCATACAAATCTCCGGCTATGCAAAAAAAAGGCCACACCTGTACGCGTACTCAACTCAGGGATTAAAGAGTGTAGTACATTACACACAGAAATCACAATAGCGTGATGCATCAAATGAATAAATCCACAAGGGCCGTGAAGAGGATTCGAACCTACGTCCGAGAGCATCCCAGACGCTGCCTTAATCGACTGAGCTACGACATACCCGGTTCCAATTCTTATATCATGCCGCAGCTCAGTCGATTAAGGCAGTGTCTGGGATACTCTCGGACGTAAGTTCGAATCCTCGTCACGGCCCTTGTGGATTTGTTCAGTGTAGTACATGTTGAAATAACACTACACGTGTCAGGTGACGACTCCCGACTGGACAAGGACCAGTGCTAGGAAGGTCCGGCGGGGGGGGGGGCGGAGAGTACACAAGGAGATGGAAGGTGATGGGAGGGGAAGACAAACAATACGACAGACGTACACCAACAAAAAGCTGCTCTTACCTTGTTTACATCATAAAATGCACTCACCTGGAATAAACAAACAAGTTTTAAAAACACGCACATGAAAAATAAAAAATTATTTACCTAATACTAATATTTAAAAATTATTTACCTATTTATTGATTATATATATATATATATATATATATATATATATATATATATATATATATATATATATATATATATATATATATAATATATATATACACGTACGTACGTACGTGTGTGTGTGTGTCAAGCACAGTAAGGTGGCTAGCGACCGTCTCCCGTGCTGGAGGTCGCCAGTTGGAGGCTGCTTAGTGCCCAGGTGAATGAAATGTTATTATCTACGTATTGTGGTTGACAGTTTACAATGTCTGGGCCCTTGACGTGGCCTACTTGAAACAAACCAAACAAACTACTTGAAACAAAACAAAACGACAAATGATATATTGTTATGCAAGACGGCGCGTTCTGTCAAATAATAAACCCTCTCAGTTTAACAAAATCTATATTCTTTAAACATTTGTTCGCAAGTTTACACAACTCCACCTTAAAAAACTATCCCCTTCTTACGCAGCAATTCTTGTCAGCAAAAGTCAAGTCTGTCCCTTACACAAACCATATTGAGGTTAAGTAGAGCATGCGGATACGTGTTGGCTATGACGTAGTTAGTAGTGGGAGCAACATAAACATGTGTTATCAATGAATGACATCCCTCTCCAAGAGAGAGAGAGATGCCAGGCACGCATCTAAGCGACCTTGCCCTCCGTGCTATTATTAGCACCTGTATCGTTGTTATGATTATTATTGTTTGTACTAATGGAGGAGGAGGAGGTGGAGAACCTAGGTACGACGGCTTCACCGGGCCGCCCACCACCACCACCGCGACACCCGCGTGGACGCCTCTCACACGCCCAAGTGGCCGGCCGCTCCCTGGCCACTGCGTCATTCATCCGTTCATCACATACACAACACTCCCAGCGTACTCCACCTTCCCCCGTAATATCTGCCCACATACATAACACCACGTTTATTAAAATACAAACTTGTGGTTAATGAACAAAATGTTTAATAATGAAACACATAAACTAGAAGATGTCGCCTCTCAATTGCTGGTGATATTGGACGCGCCGGTTGATAAAAGAGAAAATGCGTATATATATAATATACAGATATAAAATAAGTTTCACGTGTCACCACGGTATAACAACAGTATACAAAGTGTGTAATAATGAGTAACTTTTGCGGTGCACAGCTGGAGCTATCCGACATCTGCAAGCAAGCGTAAAGTCCGTTGTTTCGTATCTGTATCCGCTTTTATAGTAATGAATTTGGACAAACTGGAACTTTTATATTTATGTTGCTAATAAATTCTATCTTAATCATCCTTGGCCTAATACACGCCGAGGCCTAATACAGTACATATACTGTATGTACTAATGAACAAATCCACAAGGGCCGTGACGAGGATTCGAACCTACGTCCGAGACGTAGGTTCCAAACGCGTATCAAACGCTGCCTTTATCGACTGAGCTACGACATAGTCAAAATATCGTACGTTACGGCCCTTGTGGATTTGTTCATTTGATGCATCACGCTATTGTGATTTCTGTCTGAATGTACTATACTAAGCCTAGGAATATTTAAGTTTGGTTTTACCTTTATTTTTTCCAAACTCCATGCAAAAATAGTGAAAAAAGTGGTATACTGGCGCTCCATTACTACAAGTGGTACGATCGACTACACAGCTGTACAAAAAACGAAAATCAAAAGTTATCAAAACAAGAGGAAGGGAGTTGTGTAAACTGTATAACAAATGAGCAGAGAACATATTAAACTTAACAATAGATATAAACCAATCCTAACTATAGGTCACAATATGTCAACCAAAACATTTTCACTTGATTTCTTAAGGAAACTCTAACGAAACTTCAATTTTGAATAGAACACTAAACAGAACAAAACAGCACAAAAAAGGTAGGTAATGTTAGACATTACCTAATGTCTGGCAGGTAGGTAATGTCTGGTAGATAATGTTTGGCAGGTAGGTAATGTCTGGTAGATAATGTTTGGCAGGTAGGTAATGTCTGGTAGATAATGTTTGGCAGGTAGGTAATGTCTGGTAGATAATGTTTGGCAGGTAGGTAATGTCTGGTAGATAATGTTTGGCAGGTAGGTAATGTCTGGTAGATAATGTTTGGCAGGTAGGTAATGTCTGGTAGATAATGTCTGGCAGGTAGGTAATGTCTGCCATGTAGGTAATGTCACAGGTAATCATATTAAAAGCTCGAACTTGTAAGCAGTTTGAGCAGCTATGAACAACTGCCAGAAATATGATAGGATAGATAATATTGGGTTAGGACGACATGCCAGTGATAGCATTATCATAACTGTTGACCCTGGGTGTGTGTGTAAACACTGACTACCGCATCCACTCAAAACAACAACAACTGGAAGACCGCATGCATAACCTTAAAGCTGTATGAATGACGCAAATACCTTGAGAGAGTGGAAGGCACAGCAGAATATGTATCACAGCCTCAAGAAACAGAATACTGCAGTAGTGTAGTTAATACATTTATAAATGACTCGCACAATATGCAAGTACTATCAAACAATTGCGACAACATCTACGACACATTCTACAATAATAATTATCATATATTTATTAAGTACAATAATAATATAGCCAAGTTAGGTATAATTATTAAGTACAACAATAATATAGCCAAGTTAGGTATAATTATTAAGTACAATAATAATATAGCCAAGTTAGGTATAATTATTAAGTACAACAATAATATAGCCAAGTTAGGTATAATTATTAAGTACAACAATAATATAGCCAAGCCTATCAACAGACCCAGAACATGTGCGCAGAGACAAATATGAAGGCCAATTACAATTAACTTACGTCAAATATAGCGTCTTCGTAAGGTGACCTCGCATATTTTAAGACTCGTGAAAGAATGGCTGATAATAATCTAAGTCTGTTGAGAGTGGTTCCCAACACGTGGGTCGCTCGGAGTGTGAAAATAGGGCCGTTCCTAAATAGGTTAGTAATTATCGAGAGAGAGAGCACTAAGTCATTAAGACTATAGCACTTGGAATGGATATTAGGATAATGTTTTGGGATTAGACGGAGGAAAGGAATGGTGGGCAACCTTGGACCGTTCAATCCTCGAATGAATTCTAAGATAAGAAGCTTTTGTCCTCGGAGTAGTATCCTAAACATCTTATTAAAAACTTTTGTCCTCGGAGTAAAGACAGAATCAAAACACGCATGCATTACTTCATACACCTTTGTTCTTGTCCATATGTTTAGTATTATTACTTTTCTCACTAATACTGTTAGTTATTAATCGACTATTGTGACGCGAAACCTTTCCTAAACAAAGGCTAGCTTAACACTAATCATGACTAAACTAGGCAACCCTCACGTCTCCACGCAAAGTTCCACTTAAACCTAACTATCATAAATAGTCTTAAAACTCACCCTAACTAAAACTGAACTACAGCCTAAGGCAGAAACACTGTTTTATGCTTCCTTACCAGCATAGTACAATACATTAACAACATAATCTAACTAACCAGCAAACTCATCTCGCCTATCTTTATCAATCATAAGGGATGGCATAGCCAAGAGTGTTGAGGTCATCCTGACAGAATAATGACAAGCGCACACCCCCAGCATAACTCCCACCCCACTCACTCTCGCCTGCCCACATGAACCCGGAGGTCCCTCACATAATTAATCTCTCATTCTCCTCGCCTGCCTACATGCACATGGACGTTCCTCACTAATCTGCCCTCCCTCCTCACCTGCCTACATGCACCCGGACGTTCCTCACTATTCTCTCCTCACCTACCCACATGCACCCGGACGTTCCTCATTGACCTCTGCCCCTGTCTCACCTGCCTACATGCACCCGGACGTTCCTCAGTGACCTCTGCCCGTCTGTCTCACCTGCCCACATGCACCCGGACGTTCCTCACTAATCTGTTCTCCTCCTCATCTGCCTACAAGCACCCGGACGTTCCTCACCGACCTCTGCTCCTCACACATCCCTTCTCCACTCGGTCAATCAGGTTAAGAACCACCATCTGACCAATAACTGGATTAGTGGACGCAACCTAACAAGACCTAGATAACCCCTAACAGGTTTCCTGTCCCTTGACAATGGTATGCAAGTATAATAGCAGCCTGCCCTCCCCTCGTTAACGCTCACATCACAATCTACACACAACTACTTACCCTTATGGGCAAGATGATTACCGATTTTAGTAATGAATTTTTTTTTGCCTTGGAAGTAAACAAAAAGTACGTATAAAAAATGTACACGATTGCATTGCTTCCGTATACCCTTACATTAAAAGAAAAATGAGTGATATAGTGGTCCCCTCCCCCCCCCCATGGGCAGACTGGCCAACGACTTTACCCACCGTTATTCACAGTAACTAATCACTGGCAGCGTTTATACAACCATCCCTATGGTTGTACCCATGGACCCACGGACCCACCCACGGACCTGCGTGGTGCACGCAGGTCCACTGGTAAACCAACCACACATCACACAAAATACATCGTCACTTACCCAGGGATGTGCGCGAACGTACTTAACTTACTGCACTTTTAAGCGAAAACAACCAAGAGACAATTTTACGCATTTCTCGTAGGAAAAAAAAGGAGCCGAGTAGGTAATACCACTAATGTAGGCTTCGTGTTTTTTTTGTGGTGAGAATGACTAACTAACCCAAGACTAACTTTGTCCAAAGCACTACTATATAACGCTCGGAAATGCATTTGGAGACTGAATTCCTTACGAAAAACTACACAGTGGCCCAAAGGCACTGAAACCTGTTTGTTGTACGGTCACAAAAAGTATACCACTGCGTCTCGACATTACTTGCTCAGTTTATTTTGATGATTTTTATATATACTTTACCTACATGTTGTTGAACATATCATCGATTAGTATATTCCAATTTCCAATAGAAACAAAGTTTTTGTTATCTGAAAAGTAAATTTCTTAAGTGGGCCATGGAGTTCGTCAAGATACCATAACGTATAAACGCGATATTTAAAATATTGACATTTACAGCATGGAACTTTAATTACTTTGCCTATATACAAAGTTATACCATTAGCAGCCTTTATGATTTCACTTTAGGCTATTTCAACCTGTCCTCAGGCCAGGCTCGTTAGAGCAGCAGCTGTCCCCAGACACACATTCATCAATTTATACAATGTTAACAAAATTAGGTATGTTTTCATATACATATAAATTATTATACAATAAAAATTCAATGTATAGTTAGGCATAGGTTAGGTTGTGTGTTTTGGTTCTCTTGGTGATTATTTGTAGTACGTGGGTGAAGTATTTCAACCCAGAGACGCATTTATCAATTTTAATAACATGCTGTTCATTCAAAACAGGAATTTTAACAAATATAAATTATTGTTATTATGTATTAGCATACTGTGCAGGCATTGGTTAGGTTATGGGCCTTAGGTTCTGTTGGCGATAAATTGTATTTGTAGTACGTGGGTGAAACATTTACAGCATTGTGGTTCGAACAAAATTCGTCTTTGAAAAAGTTGTTCCGGAAGTGTTCGGACGTCATCAGTTGTGAGTCACGCATAAACCGTTTTTTTCATTCATAAACAGGGGGGGGGGGTTTTGTCCATGCACTCGCCAAACCATCTGTTTATGAATGAAAAACGGTTAACACGACTCGCAACTGTTAACGTTCAAACACTTCTCGAACAAGTGCTTCGCTGACGACTTTTGTTGTAAACGCTGTAAATGGTTCACCCACGTACTACAAATTCAAATAATCGCCAACCGAACCCAAACACCTAACCAATATGCCTAAATATGCACAGTATGCTAACATATAATAATATTATGATGACCAAATCACACACCAAAAGATGAAGAGACGACAGCGTTTCGGTCCGTCCTGGACCATTATATCAAGTCGATTGAGTCCATTATCCCACAATTGACGACAATGGTCCAGATCGGACCGAAACGTCGTCGTCTCTTCATCTTTTGGTGTGTGATTTGGTCATCATATCTTCAGCCACGTTATTGTGACTCATCGTCTGTATAACAATATTAACTTATATTAGAGAAAATTCCTGTTTTGAATGAACAGCATGTTAATTAAAATTGATGAATGCATCTTTAGGGTCGAGCGCTGAATGGAATGGACCTAGTCTGAGGACGGGTCGATACAGCCACCAAACCCCCCTGTTTATGAATGAAAAACACCTTACACATGACGCGATTGATGACGTACGTCTTTCTCGAGCAATGCTGCTGCGTTCGTTCACGTCCTCTGTCTGCTCCAGTCACTCAGCCACGTACCGCAAATATCAATAATTGCCGACAGAACCTAACCGCCTAACTTATTAAACCCCATTTTAATATGTAATACTATTACCTTATATCTGAGAAAATAAAATTGTATACGCAGTCCGTAAAAATTGATGAATGCATCTTTAGGTTCGGCTGCCGTCTGGACGAGCCTAGCCTGAGGACAGGTTGGGAAATGGAAACAAAAATATTTTTTATCAACAAAAACCCTAATGAGTATAGCCTGACCATTGTAGATACAGTATCTTCGACTAACTGAATGACCTGAATCTGAAACTGCATGTTAAGGAGGACGACTGTGATGCACTACACTGACTTTACACACATTCAGGGCTAATTCAGAACTGGAAGAATGCCAACTTAGCTAGCTAACTTTTTACTGTTCAAAACGGTTTATGAAGTTCCAGAGGGTAAAATACACGATTTTTGCGGCAAATCATATTGCCAGAAAAAAGTTTATCCGGTACTTCTCTGACCTTGAATTGAAATCCACTTTCTCTCTTGGACCCGATTCAGCTCCAAGCTCAGAACAGGACTGGTTCTCATAAGCTGAAGAACGACTACATCAAAGTTATGCCAGTGAAGTAATTAACAAAATGAGACACTAGGCCAGTATAGATATACTCAGGATACCAACATGGGAGCTGCGAGACATTCTTACAAGGTCACGATTATCGAATCAATAAGGTGCGAAATTTGACAAACTGGGTAATGATTTGTTTGTCACATTGTTTTATGTTTTTGCTATTGTTTTTAATCAATTCGTTTTATTATTTAAAAAGCAATCCCGAAATGCCAGTGAAATTCAGCATTGGTACTTGGTTGAATTTTTGTTTTGGGAATCAAAATGACAAAAAAAAATTTCAACAAACATTTAGTTGTTTACTGACAATTAAAACTATTGTTTACTTTGAAAAGGAGTGCATAACATTTATGCACAATTTTCGAAATTAACTAATATTTTCTTGAAACCTTTATACTAATCAAGGTTCACTTCACGTAGGATTAACTATACAATATGTCTTGGTACATATATCCTTACACGTCTTACGAGTAAGCCATATTTATTTGTCACAAATATTAGGGAAGCAAAGTTTATCATTCAACCAGGAATTGGATGACAAAATGAAACATCAATTTGGAAGTGAAGGCCAGGTTTCAGAATACCAAAATTAACCTCAGATGTCCACTATGTAATAGGAGCAACAGCGTTGCTGCCTAGGTGACCTGACCACCAACCAATGGTTAGAGACCGGGCTGCAAGGACATCGATTCCAGGAACCAACAAATGGTAGGTAGGTGGTCATGGGGAATGTTACTTTTGAAGGCAAGCCATATGTTGTTTGCAACCACCCTATCTATCCTTTCAGTGATATTAAATAACATTACATTTCATGGTAGAAATCTGAATAGGGAATGGGTTTCTAGTTGGAGCATGAATGAATAGTTTCCTCCCTAGCAGCAGCATCTAGGGCACTCAGGTAATTGTGAAAAGCTAAGGACCAGATTTTTTTTACCTTTGTGGGAAGAAGGGGATAAATCAGTTTTCTTTTCGTTGCTGGAAGAGTTAGTTATTTACTATATTATGAATACTATATCCATCCTGTGGGCAGTGGATGAAAGGGTTAGAGAAATATAGTAGGTTCAGTAACAGACCAGTTCATTTAGCTAAGCAAGTAACAATCTTGTTACTGGAAGAGCGAAGTGCAATGTAGAATGTTTGTGGCCTGGATGTAACTAACAATGTTATCAGTTTCTGACAGGGGAATGTTTTGAGAGGTCAACAAGGCAGGATGAGGAGGAAGAGTATCAGCTGTGGTCAACCATGCACTATGAGGGCCAAGAGGTATAGGGAATCAACTGTTCACGGTATGTGGAAAATTTATGGCTGGAAAGTGGCAGTACTTAATAATAATGTTCAGGTAGGTGTTTAGTTGAATAGAAAAAGTGGTCTTAAATAAATAAATCTATTGCATCTATGTTTTACATACCCAATAACTTTTTTTTTATCCTGTACTTCAAAAGCATAGTATACTGTATTTTCATTGATGTGTAGATATAAAAAGCTGCACCCTATTGGTACTTAATGAGTACATTCACACAATGCTGTTTTGAGTTTGTCATGACTTATCATTTCTACCAGAGTACTTTATCACAGGTTTTACTAGCATATCAAGTACAATACCATACTACTGAACTTTCTTCTCTCTTACATGAAACTCCCAGTTATCCTTTGAAATTATAATGCCACCAATTAACAAACAAGAGAGAGGTGGTTAGCTTAAGTAAAATGAAATATTCCATCACTATCAAAACTTGGGTTCAATAATGTAGAGAAATTATCATAAACTAAGAAACCATCACTTAGAACAGTCTAGGAGCAGCAAATTCACTGTGTCACATCAAACACTACTTCATGAGGGGCACATTATTAAACCTACTGGTAAGTTTCAATGCAATAGCCTTGGAAATAATAAAGTACTGTACACATATTTACAACTGTCCACATACAATTTTGCACTGACAATACATGCAGTCCTAAGTATGAATTTACAGTACAGCTGTCAGACATTCGCCCTTCTTCCTGTTAAGCCTGTACACATATAAAACTTGTGCTACCTGTTGAATACTGTCCTGGCCTGAGAAAATGTTGATTAGCACGGATGAGGCCCTTCATCATGAATCGATACAACAGCTCCGATCTTTAGCCATGGAGGGGGATACCCTCATTGACTCCAATGATAGCATTCAGTTAAAGATGCAAGATATTCATTTATTCATCATTGCCTGAGAGTGGTACACAGACAAGACTTGCATAAGTACCTCCTGGTAACAAGATTTGTGGCAGCAGGTCAAGTTGTCTCCATCCTTGTTGGAGGTGTATTTAGGGAATATATGGCACGATGAGTTTTAGAGTATTCATTTCACTGTAAATACTGTATACATAAGGGCCTATCATTAAGGTAAGCATCTGTTCCACCATAATTGTTAGGCTCATCTAGCATAACCAGGGCTCTTCCTAAAATCCTTTTTATTCCCTTTTTAACAATGCCTATTATTCACTCTCAGATTAAGCCTTACAAAGAGGCTTCAGGAATACACCAATATTCTTAAATGATGTAACTTATGTGATCCTTAAAACAGTGACGATTTCACTAAGAAAACAGTGGCAACATGAAATGTGGAGGAGCCACTGTCACTGAAAATCATCTGTGAGTAGGAACTTCTTCCAAAGTAAGTAATTATCAAAAGAAGGCACCAAACCGTGGAGACTATGTAGCATCTTCCAAAGAATCACTGAAAGGCTCTCATGAAGGTTTCACATGACTGTTCTACTTGCTGTTCCACGTGGATTGCTCTGGTTACTGCACATGTAAGTAAAATTATGTACTCTATATCTTAATAATGGTGTGCCCGCTCCCTTCCCGTTCAAAGATCCTGCGTAGTCTATATTGGTAGCCTGAAAAGGAATTCATACGTATAACCGTAAACTGGTGGCGACACTTGGTGCACTAGAAAGTGTGGTGTTCCTTGCAATCACTTGTAAACAGCAGACCCTTTTTTCCTGCCTAATTCTAGGTAGCCACTACTGCTATCTTAGAAAAGCAACAACATAACACCCTAAGGAGCAACATTACTATTGGTACACTCTATCATAAGTTTGGCAACCAATTGATTACCATCCATCAGCATAAATTTTGTGGTGATTTAATTTAATAATCCAACTGACCTGTGCACTGATTATGTCAACATCAAGGTATAATTCTAGTGGTAGTCAGATTTGAGTTTACCATTACCCAACAGTCTTCGATATTCATCTAAATAGCCTTCATTTTATAAAAATTTGTACAAATAATGGTTATGCAGTATAAATGTTAGCTCTACTAAATTGAACTTGTCACCAAATTAATGATTAACATTGGAGAAATTTGCCTTAACTTCAGCAGCATTGATGATGAAGCAGTAGACCAATGACATTATGTTAATACAGTACCTTCTCAAATTTACAAAATATGCCCTGCTTAAACAAGCAATATTTGGACCTATCTGACATTACTCATGACCATCAATTTTGATGAGCAAGCCATGAAGGGCCCTCCCTCAAGAGAGGCACTCATAAATGCTTTTGCAGTCATTTCCCTAAATGTCTGATCACTAGATTATCCTTTATGGGGATATAGCAGAATTCAATATTAAGTTGGGTTGTATAGTTCATCTAGTTTGAAGAACCATTTTATGGAGACTGCTGCTCAACTAGTGAACTATGGAGTGGGCTCACACAAAGATATGTACAGTGTAGTCAAGGGGGGACCAGAGATTATGTAGACTAGGGTAATTACCCTAAATGATGTACTATAGTCTCTGGAACAGTAACTCTCTCTAATCTATTTTCTTGTAGACAAATAGTAGGAATATTCAGGCAGAAACATCCAAAACCTGTGCCAGGATTAAAATTAGAATGTCATGCTATATAAAACACAATTTTAGCTCTAGTTTTCATTAGGTTCATAAGGTTAAGATAGGTTATATTGGATTAGGTTTGTTTAAAAATTAGTGATGACAAACGGGTCAAACTTTTCTCAGGTTTTAGACCTACTCTGTTCATTACAAATTTGAGGTGGTTTTTCATCATTAATCAAGACAGCAGCTCTGATCTTTGGCCATGGAAAAGTACCATGCTTGGTAGAAGTATTCTCTCGATGATGCAAGATATTCATTGAACCATTGCTACCAAAAATTGCCACACAGACAAGACACGCTAAAGTATTTCCTGGTAACTGAGGATGTCTGACAGAAGGGTGGATCATCTACTTCATCCAGTATGTGCCCACAAGTGATAATTTTAGGGATTCGATATCTAAGAAAATAACTAGAAAAGTATTTCCTCTCGTCATGATTTACAAATACCCATTGGGCTGTTCTGATGTTAACACTATCGGTCACTTTGGACCAGACTCGCGTCCATTATTTTTTTTTCTCCCGAGTCCTAACTTTGGACCGGACTTGCGTCCACTACAAAAATATTTGTATAAAATTCATTTTTTATCCAATCGACCTAGGGATAGTATCAAAATAAGCGCCTTTAGAATGCGCACAATTTGATACCAAAATGAAAGATGTAACATGAAACTTGATGTCCGAACACTTATATGATTATAAATAGGCTTTTGGTCAAAATTTCAAAATATTTGTTAAAATTCTATTTATTGTGCTATTATCTTGGGACTAGTTTTAAAATGTGCGACTTTATGTCGCGAACAATTTGATACCAAAATGAAAGATGTAACACAAAAATTTATGTCAGAACACTGGAAAGATATAAATAATTTTGTGATGAGCTTCCAGAATTAAATTATTTGGGACTAGTTTTAAAATAGGCGCCTTTTTATTACGAACAATTTGATACCAAAATGAAAGACGTAACACGAAAATTAATGTTATCAAACTGAACGAGTATACACATTAGGTTGCAGTGTACAAATTGGTGCTCGTTCACGGGTAACTTTAGGCTTTTCTGCGGGGAGGCATTCCAAACTTTTGTACATTATATTCATACACATCTATAGGGAATTTAATTGCGAACACAATGATACCAAAACGAGTGACGTAGCACGAGAATTAAGGTGAGAAAAATGGAACGAGTATGCACATTTTACTGATTTTGTGTGCTTACGGGTAACTTTTGCTGACTTTAGGCTTTGCTGTTGGGAGTCATGCCAGGCTTTTGGACATTATATTTATACACACCTGTAGGGAATTTAATTGCGAACACAATGATACCAAAACGAGTGACGTAGCACGAGAATTAAGGTGAGAAAGCTGAAACGAGTATACACATTTAGGTGTCACCATGCGCTTACCCGCACGCTCGCCCGCACGTTGGGTGCATGACCCCTAAGTTGACCGCGTGCCTGTCCAGTGACCAATAGTGTTAAGAAATAATCAATCAATTTGTACTTTTCCCTTTGTCTACAATAAAAAAGGAAGATGGAGATAGTCACAGCACCAGACACTACATCATAGCAGATAATTACCATGAACGTAATCTTTAGTCCCCCTTCACTATACTAGTATCTAGTGTAGACCAACTTGCCAAAGTCTATATGTCTGCAAAAGGCTAAATACAGTACTGTATGTACAGTATACAGAACTGAATTAAATTTGTCTGGAATAACTAAAATTGTTTCCCATTGCTGAGGCAATCTAAGCTACCAATTTCATACACATTACAGGACTTCTCATACTAATGTGCATGAATGTAGGTATAATGGGCCAGCAAGTGTAATACTAAACACAGCAATTTCTTTCTCAGTTTGGAATCAAGCTTGACCATATTTAGCCCAAAATGTCACTACACATGTATTATACCAAGTAATACATATTACTAGTACTTGGTATAATTACTTGGTAAAGTGCCATATTATAAACAATCATTTGTCCACAGGGTAAAATATATAGTGAAGCATGATCAAATCATTTGTCCACAGGGTAAAATATAGTGAAGCATGATCAAATCTTCCTAAAGTTATGGTGGTATGGTGACTGAAGTAAATGTGAAAGGCGAAGCATTGAAATTCAACAGACAAAATTGAAACACTTTTCTGGCAACCCCCAAGTGGAGCAGATGTCAAGAAATCCACTCGTTGTCAAGGTCGAAACAGACTTCCACAATGGTGAATAGAGTAAAGGAATGGGCCCAGGCTCGGCCATGTCCCGCCGTGCCGGGCTCGGCCATGTCCCGCCGTGCCGGGCTCGGCCATGTCGGGTTCGCCCATGTCCACCCCATGTTGGGTTCAGCCATATCACAGAGCCAGGTTTAACAATTTCATGCTGTGACATGTTGAGTGAGTGGGGCCTCGTAGCCTGGTGGATAGCGCGCAGGACTTGTAATTCTGTGGCGCGGGTTCGATTCCCGCACGAGGCAGAAACAAATGGGCAAAGTTTCTTTCACCCTGAATGCCCCTGTTACCTAGCAGTAAATAGGTACCTGGGTGTTAGTCATCTGTCACGGGCTGCTTCCTGGGGGTGGAGGCCTGGTCGAGGACCGGGCCGCGGGGACACTAAAGCCCCGAAATCATCTCAAGATAACCTCAAGATAACGTCATGCATGCTTAGCTCACCTTACCTTTCCGAAAACTTAAGATTCCTATCAATTAAAATAAATTAATAACATTCATACCGGAAAACCCTCACTAGGAGGAAGGTGGGATAAAATATTGTTCTTTAACTTATTAAATTCAACTGGTTGTAAGATATGTCTCTAAAGTTAGAAACTTTACACCCTTTTAAATGCATTACGAGATAACTAATAATTTTAATATCTGTGATATTATGCTGTTGGGTTTTCTTTAACAAATTTGTAAGTAATTCAGCATTTGTATAACTGAACCAAATAGTTTTTAGTACCTGTATTGACCCACTAGAACCCAATTGGTCCAACAGACTGTTGCTTGGGGCAGCCCACAGACCCACTAGAACCTAATTGGTCCAGCATGTCTTGTATAAAACAACCCAGTTTTTCTTGAAGTCCATTTTTGTTCCGGCAATATTTCTTATATTTCCTAGGAGGATATTGAACAACTGTGGACCTCTAATGTTCATACAGTGTTCTCCGATTATGCCTATGGAACCTCTGCTCTTCACTTGCTCTATTCTTGATTTCTTTCCATATATTGTAGTTTATTCCAGAATGTTGTCATTTGACGTCATTTGTGTACTTTTGGGACCTGACTTTCCAGTATTTTTCATGTTTATATTATGATACATTTCTCATCTTTTTTCCAGAGAGTATATATTGAGAGCTTTCAGACAGTCCCAATAATATAGGTGCTTTATCGTGTCTATGTGCACTGTATCCCTCTATTTCAGCAATCTCTCCTGCTCTGATGGGGGAAGTGAGTATTGAGCAGTACTCAAGGTGGGATAGTACAAGTGATTTGAACAGTATGAACATTGTGATGGGATCCCTGGATTTAAAAGTCCTCATAATCCATTCAATCATTTTTCTAGCTGATGCTATATTTGCTTGGTTATGCTCCCTAAACGATAGGTCGCCAGACATCATTACTCCTAGATCCTTTACAAGTTGCTTTCCTACTATGGGCAGACTTGATTGTCTTGTACTCTGTATTTTGTTTAAGTAGTTTTGTATTATTCTGCAGTACTATTTACCTTTCTTATACAGTATTTAAGATTCTCTTAACCATATCAAACAAGAAAATTGATATGCATATTTTGTTTGTTTGGCAAAGGTTTTAAAGTTTCCTTGACAAAAAAAATCCCAGATCCCACATTTCTTGTGTAAGCATATGTTCTTAACATCAAACAGCACTAACGGTAACAAATACCCATCCAAGACTATTTCAACTTACCTTATAGTGCCTGTTGGTGAAGGGAACGGAGAGCCAAAGTTAGCGTCTTGTTCTGGAATGTTAATTTTCAAAGGCTGCATTTTTCTTTTGGGTGGAGATGGAACCCTAGCAGGTGGGGGATCCAAGTCATCTACTAATGACTGGAACTGAATCTTGATATTTGTGCTAGGAAACCGCAATGTACATCTGTTGAGGTAAAGAAAGAAAAATACATTTTGTGTTTAAACATTTTACTGTTTGTTAATAGTTGGTTTAATAAATGTTAAAAAAAATTATTATTTTGAGCATATGATTGGTCCAGCAGATAAAATACCCAGTAAAAAGTCAGTAAAAAATACAACGCTTACTTCTCAAGATATTCTACAGAACAGTATTACTGTATCGTGTTATGTGCAGCACACTTTTCCTCTCGACAAAATACAGTACCCAGCAGTCCAGGATGATGTAATTAATAAAGCAGCATTTTTCACAGAAATATACAGAGATGTTCAACATACTATCCTACTACACTTGGACTTTAGATAAATTATACCTCATTTGATATTATATTAATAAGCATTCTTTTGATACTGCTTCTTAATTTAAGCATGACTACATTAGACCATGGAGTGATGAACTATTTGGATACAAAATAGGGCATAATGTAGTATTATAGCCTAATGTGATCTTTTTCAATTGGAATTAAAATGACGCACGAACAAACATGGCACCAAAAACGTGTGATACAACCTACAAGTATGCTAGCAGTATGGTTCCATATACTGTATTGCTAAAAATAATGCAGTACACTACTGCTAAATCAAGTTAACCTAACTCTACCAAATATTGTGCATTAACCCCCCCACCACCACCAATACCCTGCTATGAGAAATGTTACTCAGATGAATTAATTTAATATTACTTCAGCATTTGTAAATAATTATCAGTAAATTCTTGGATTATTTCCAATTTTAAAACATAGTAATGCAGTGTGAAAATTGTTTTGCTGACAGTTTACATTTGCTCAGAGCTATATTATTGGGGCATTTCACACACTTAAAGATATACTGAACTGAATTTCTAGGCCAACTGAAGCTGAGCAGTACAGAATATTCAAATATGCTGAATACTGGATAAACAAACAATATGCTCTTCTTGAACAGAACTACGATGCTATGGTACTGTGAGTGGATTATCATTTCTCAATCTGGTGCTGTTTTGCATCTATAAATATCTATTGTGTGCAGTATTATTTCCCTTAGGAGCTTGACGACAATGTAAAGTTGTTATATCACTTCTATGAAAGTAACCAATATGCTTTGGGATATGAACAGTACTGTATACAGTATTAAATTATCCAAGTACAATTTTATTTACAGCATTATAAATTACATATTTAGATAAGTTACTGAAAATTCACTCCCTTGAGGGGCCGAATTCCTCGAGACAGACTAGCTACTGTGACAGATTACTATACAACCACAAATGAATGGGCACATATTTACACTTCCTAAATAAAAAGGCCAATGATTACTACATATTTTAAAAATAAAAACCAATAATATCTATAATATAACAGAAAAGAATTTATTTAAACATGCATATTATATAGAATGAGTTACTAGGAGTATATATAATGGTACAACTAACAAAAAATCAAGGTGTGAAAAAAAGAGGATATAATTAGAGAACACTGTAAACATCTTCAACCTCCTGCCAACAATATAAGACATATCACTCAAACAACAGTGGAAGCTTGCAGCTACAATTATCAGACCAACCTCACTGTAATAGCTACATGGATCAACGGGCTACGAACATACAGGCCACGCAGTCACCCAGAAAGGTTGGAGCCAGGCTAGGTTGCGATAATAAAACCTGCCCGAAACGTTATGAGTGCTAGTGGCTTTACAAGAATGTAAAAACTTTTGTATACAGTATATATATTTAAAAAAATGAATTTTCCATCAGTACTATATTAAATATGAGATTTCGTAAACGAGTTTATTGACAAAGTGGTCTTGTATACAAATTTAGTTAAAAAGTACTTATGTACCTAATTGTTAATAAAGATTAAAAAGTACAATACAGTAATTTATAGTGAATGGTACAACCAGTTTGCTAAAAACACTTAATACCTATACATCAATGACTTTGCAAGAAAGTATCTAATATCTTGCGCTCAAATTAAATTTTAACTGAATTATTCACTGTACTTGTACTTGTAACATTACTTGTTCTTGATACATCACGCCAATGTGATTTCATTTGTGCGCAATTACTTATATTAAAAATACCCAGTAATTATATTACAAAACATTTTGTACTTTCTTCGGAAAAAATAATATTTATACAGTACTGTATTAGATTTAAATTCAAATCATGTTACATATATTCACTACTATATTGAGAGCTATTTGTATGATCCCACGTAAATGAAGCTGTTTAATTCAAAATAAAATTATAAGAGTAATGTTTATATTAAAGGCAATGATATACTATTAAACAATACCACCACAAATCCTCTTTGCAAGCCAATCAAAACTTGACTATTATCTTCATTCACAAAAAACATCAGAAGATGAGCATAAGCTTAGGTCAGTTTTAATTAACTCATCAAAATGGTTGCTACTATAACAACATTTATGTTCCAATAAATGATCCCGTCAAGACAAAAACATCATTAACGTTCTTACTAATCTGAACAAAACCAAGACACTTGCCGAGAATACTGTTAATAAGCAGTATACAGCACTTAAAAGCTGACTAAACAATATATTCTTTATTTACATGCAAATTACAAAAAGTAAAACCTGGACAGAAATGACTTAAGAAAATTAATCTCAAAATGAATGACAGATGAAATATTTTGGCCAAATGAAATGCCTAAAAAATATTTCTGTAATAAATTTCAATTTATATCAACAGTAAGTATACAAACAAAAACTAAATTTGCTCAACAAAAATACAGCACAACATTCTACAAATCTGCATCCATAAAAGATTCTATTTGGAGACATTTAATTTTCATTAAGAAATTGATAGGTATTCTGAGTTCTATCAAATGTACTCATGTATTTAATGTAACTTAACTCTGATTCTGCCTTGCAAGAATAATTCACTACAATATTCTCCAATAAACTACCAAAACTAAACACTGCTATTAAATGTTCATTTAAGTTGATTGGTCAATAAGAACATCATCCAGTAGGCCTGATCAAAGAGAAAACACTGTAAGGGAAGTGATCCCAATAATCACCTCAAGGTCAAGGTTGGTTGCAAATACTGTAATACTTTCTACAGGAGTTCCTTTGTGATATTTTACAGATACAGTGTAATACAGAATGGTATCAATATAGAACTGTTTCATCACAGTTACTTATGGAAGCCTGTCTTTATATATTCAATACAGTACTTGAAATGCAAAAGCCACTTTCTTACAAATTAATTACTAAAATAAAACTGGCTGATTATAATTAGGAAATGATTTCTGACATAACTAGTTTCTCCCTCAAGATTTATGTACACAAGAATTATGTATACAATTACTCTATCATGTCAAAACCCTCACAAAAATAGTTCTATGCCTATGAGTAAAAATCTCATGTTTTACTAAAATCAAAGAATAAGACTGTGTAAATTGTCAACAGCATGAATCATAATTCCTATCACAGTTACAGTATATCTTAAATATTCATACATCTGTCCTAGCAACAGTTGGCCTGATTATTTGTAAATCAAGTTAAAATATATCAATACCAGCAATTTCTACACACTACTGTATTTACCTAATGGGGGTACATAAAAAATTTGTTACAAATATGGTCAGAAAATACCTACACATTTTGATTCAAACTACATCATATGTTGGTCATATCTAGCCTATGACTGAATTATTTATCATATCTCCACTTAGCTACCTTGTAAATCAACTATATACACTAACTCTTTGTGGACCTTGATCATCAATAGATTTCAAGCTTATCAACTGCCACGACAGTAAATGCTATTAAACAGATTCCCATCTCAATTTGTTTCCAAGATAGACATCTCACCTATAGTATTGTTACATATATATTAAGCATACCATAGTACTAGAAAATACCCCGATATCATATCTGGTTAAAGAGCAAAATAATGAAAAATTGCATAGTACCACCACAGTGCACAAGTAGCTTGTCATTGAATGATAAAAATATGAATGCATTTCACAACAAAATCCTTTTTTGAAAGCTTTTAATTATGCCATAAATATGGATAGGTTTGCTTAACTAGGGTTAAGCAGTGTAATTTCCTCGTACCTAATTGGAGAATTGTTTTATATACTGTGTAGGTATATCACACATGGGTTGTTTTGCCCTTAAAGATTTAGTTTTTGACTGTGTATTGTTTAATTTTTTTGTACACAATATTCAACAATATACTTCAAACTTTCTTAATGTATCACTGATTAAGCTAGGTTTGAAAATCTGTATGCAAATTGTTGCATAAAGTAACCAGTATCCATTTTACCGCTGGTTCCCACGTTCACCACACGAGAAAATAGAATATAATTATAGACTAACAAAAACTTCAATTTGGTTTAAAGTGCATTTACAAAAATAAATAAAACTGTATTCATGCAGTACACTGAACTCAATTCATAAAATCCTTGCACAACCAGCTATAATCACCAATCAGTAAACATAAGCATTACAAAAAAAAAAAAACAGTAGCAGCAACTTACAAAGGTGTTCTGCTTGACCACTTAGCTACCATTTTTTAAAGAAAACTGTATCATTTGACCAAAACAAATCTACCAAGTATCAAGAGCATCATAACCAAACCTGCCAGTTATTGGATAAGTTAAGCAAGGTCAGGAGTATGCAGAATTCTAAAATGCTAAAGTCTCTTAAGTTTTCAACCCAGGACAGGCAAAGTAATTATAAATATATAGCTCATTTAAATGAGCATAGGCCAGTATAAAAATATTTTGCCTTACATTTGTTTAAGTATTTTTATATTCATATTTCCTTGGGTAAACAAACAAATGTGATTTCAGCTTGAATGACCTGTCAAACTGTCACGAGCTAACCAAGCACTCTTACACCTTCACCATCTGCCCTGCTATATAATATACAAATTACCAGCCAATAATATAGGAAAAGATATATCTAAATTGAAAGATTAAGGCAAAACTTACTGTCTGGGCAGCTGGAGAGGCGGGGCGCCCTTCCTCTGGAACACACCGTCCACGAAGACACCGTTCTTGCCGTTGCATATCATATAAAAGTGCGGCGTCTCGAAATATATCTCGATATGTCGGCGCGATATAAAACTATTATGGCCCATGTTTACATCGACATCGCCCTTGCTGGAGTTGCGCCCAATCACCACCCGACTCTGCCGCACCATGTATTCGAATTCTTTCCCTTCCAACCTTGCAATGGGGGTTCCCTTTCTGTCAGGCGACCACGGCACGCGGTGAGGGGACGTCGGCGCGGACTTCTGGAGGGCTAGCAGGGCCCAAGCATGCTGATCGGGCCCCCTTAAAGGAGCAGACATCGTGTGAAACCTACGAGCCGGTGAAGATGGCGACACGGCTAGACACACAGCCCGCGTGCGCACCACAACATACCAGCCGCGAGTGGCCCACAATGCACCGCGAGTCACACAAAACACGCGCGACCCGCGACACTTTTGTTTACATTCCAATGTTTGTAAACAAATACCTATGTCTAACGGCATACGGACACTATCAACTATCAACAATACCTAATATTTGATTGATCGTGTGTATATCCTTCAATAAAGCCCATATAGTGTCAAGCTAAATTTATTATGCAATAAACAACTTGTTCAAAGCCGTCACATGGCGCTCTGGATATTCTAGAGTTCTAATATATATTTGGCAACGCATTCTATAACAAATTGCCTTATATGGATGTATCTTCATATTAAAATAAAGTATACTAATTTTATACTTGCACAATTTGACTGCTTGCGTATCATATATTACGCAAGACCAATGATTATAACTCATAATTATTCTCTTCGGACGCAGCATTCCTTGCTACTTATCCCCCAAAACGGAAACTTTCCAGAATGTAACGGTACGCAAGTACTCTTTCGTCTTGAGTTTCACCCATATTCAGCCATATTTTATAACCTAAATTCTAATTATAAAATAATAAATTAATACTTTTTAAAGTACTTAATATGAATTTGTTACATATACAATCCATTTTACTATAAGCCGGACAGCGATATAAAATATATTAAGATTCTGAATCCCAGATTAAAATATTTATTCACTTCAACAATAATTTACAACAAAATACAATGGCTTTTATAGCAATATTGGTTCAGCGCTGACAACTGTATAAGGTTCTGAGCCTAGGAAATGATGATTAATAGCTGGCTCCTTGGGGTGGGGTGGGGGGGGGATGGAACCAAAAGGACCCCCACCCTTAACCCCCCAACCCCACCAATGGGGGCACCCACACTTTACGTCTGTTCCTAACTTGAGCGACGCAATTGTTGTGTGTGCCATGTAGTACTCAGCAACCTGTAGTACATGATCATGCTTGGACTTCCGGCGTGGGTTTACAGAACTACTGCTGTCTTCTATTCTTAGTTCTTGCCTACTTAGTATTCAACCATTTAACATAGTGACGTGTTATACTTCATTAACATGATCCTCACATTGACATAGACGATTGATACCAATCGTATATTTTGAGCTTGAAGTGTATATGTAGGTTGTCAGAGATATAACTTGTTATTTCATATTTGTTGTGATTTAGCATCTTTAGCATCTATAAATCCAACATTATGTTTGTAACTAATCTTCTATGTATGTATTTTTACCTGAATAAACATTTGATTTGATCTTTGATGGTGTATGTGCATGACGACGAATAATTAACTCTTGCACTAATGATCTATGGACGGCATTGTCTAAGAAACCATGACCGATTGCATAATCAAGTCTTCCACCTGAGAAATGGGTGGTGTTAGATGAGTTTTATCAATTACTGTACGTCATATTGTTCCTGTTGATGTATTTTATAAACACTGAACCATTTCTGTTTGTTTTATCATTCCCTAATTTAATGTGTCTCGCGTTGAAACCTACCCATTGAGATGATTTCAGTCACTATTGACTGAGGGATGTCAATAGATGTCTCCATCATTCTGTCACTCCTCACATAGATGTTGCACAGCTAGAAGGAACCATTCTCTATGGATATCGCCTACATCATGACAACTAGAGAAGGAGAAATACCCTGGGAGCGCTTACTGCACTACCCAGTTACTTTAAATACCCATGCAGTTACTTTAAATACTCATGAAGTTACTTTAAATACCCATGTAGTTACTGTAAATACCCATGTAGTTACTTTAAATACCCCATGCAGTTATTTTAAATACCCATGCAGTTACTTTAAATACCCATGCAGTTACTTTAAATACCCATGCAGTTACTTTAAATGCCCATGCAGTTACTTTAAATACCCATGCAGCTACTTTAAAACCCATGCAGCTACTTTAAATACCCATACAGCTACTTTAAATGCCCATGCAGTTCATCTCATTCTTACCTTATATAAATATAGTGAATTTCTACAACTTTCTTTACACCGACTAAACTGATAATTTGAAAAAGTCTTCACTGATATTTTCAGATGTAGAGGTTACATAGTTTTTAGTCACGATATATATTAACTACGACTTACTGTCTGCACCTCAAGAATATTAAAATATATCCTCATATTCTACTAAAAGTTTGCTAGTAAAGACAAGTAGTAGATTGAACTCGCACTAAGTATATATGACCAATACACAGGTTAGCTCATCACGGCCTCTGTGGGTTTGTTCATATATGACCAACCATCCTGAGAGATATGTATATATATGACCTATAATAACCTTAATCTATATTTATAAGAGAGAATGTATTGTTTGTCTGTATGAGGTTATATTTGTAATAATTCATTGTGTCGGGGGACAGGCAGCTTGGGTATATATATATATATATATATATATATATATATATATATATATATATATATATATATATATATATATATATATATGTCGTACCTAGTAGCCAGAACTCACTTCTCAGCCTACTATACAAGGCCCGATTTGCCTAATAAGCCAAGTTTTCATGAATTAATGTTTTTTCGTCTACCTAACCTACCTAACCTAACCTAACCTAGCTTTTTTTGGCTACCTAACCTTACCTTACCTATAAATATAGGTTAGGTTAGGTTAGGTAGGGTTGGTTAGGTTCGGTCATATATCTACGTTAATTTTAACTCCAATAAAAATAAATTGACCTCATACATAGTGAAAAGGGAAGCTTTATCATTTCATAAGAAAAAAATTATAGTAAAAATATTAATTCAGGAAAACTTGGCTTATTAGGCAAATCGGGCCTTGAATAGTAGGGTGAGAAGTGAGTTCTGGCTACTAGGTACGACATATATATATATATATATATATATATATATATATATATATATATATATATATATACGTTAGGCTTATATCAAGGTCACCTCACGGTAGAATTACTGACCTTCTCCAGGATGCAACCCACACAACAAACTGACTAACTCCTGGATACCTATTTAATACTAGGTGAACAGGTGCATTAGGTGATTGGAAACGCGCCCAACCATTTCTGTCCCGTCCGGGATTTGAACTCAGAATTGCCAATTGTGAGTCGAGAACAAACCCAACTTTGCAGGGTGACAGCCCATCCTCATAAACAAAGGCCAAAGTCCATTCCATCCACCCCGCCAAACCCCCTGTTTATGAATGAAAAACGGTTTACACACGACTCACAACTGATGACGTCCGAACACTTCCGGAACAAGTGCTTCGCTGACGACTTATGTTCGAACCACAATGTTGTAAATGCTTCACCCTCGTACTACAAATACAATTAATCGCCAACAGAACCTAAGCCTCTAACTTAACCAAGGCCTAAATATGCACAGTATGCTAATATATAACACTATTAATTTATTTTTGAGAAAATTACTATTTTGATTGAACAACATGTTAAAATTGATGAATGCATTTGGGATCGACCACTGGATTGAATGGACTTGGTCGGAGGACGGGTTAACACAACCCTTCCTCGACTCAAGTTCATTACACCCAACGGTCGAGCCCACAGACGCATTCATAAATTTTTACATGCTGTTCATTCAAAACGGGAATTTTCTCAAATATAAATTAATATTATAATATATTAGCATATTGTGCATATATAGACATTGGTTAGGTAAGGTATTTAGGTTCTGTTGGCGATTATTTGTATATGTAGTACGTTAGTGAAGCATTTGCAGCATTGTGGTTCGAACAAAATCCGTCAGTGAAGCACTTGTTCCGGAAGTATTCGAACGTCATCAGTTGTGAGTCGTGTGTAAACCGTTTTTCATTCATAAACAGGGAGTTTGGCGGGCTTTAGGCATTGTATGTACTAGCTCTATCTAGAAATCCAACATTATGTTTGTAACTCATCTTGTATGTATGTATTTTTACCTGAATAAACATTTGATTTTATTTGATAGGGGTGGGAAAGGGGAGAAAAGAACGGAGAGGGGGATCTTAGGGGATAAATTTGGAGAAAAGAGAGGGGAATACAGAAAGAAAGATGAGAGAACAGATATATGGGGGGTTGGGTAGGATAGACCCTTATGTAGCCTAGTACCACAAGTTCAAGTATGTTTATTGAGACAAGAAAGAAATACATCTCAAAGGGATAAAGTAGCTTAGGCTATTTCTACCCCCCCCCCCCCCAACCTGGTACCACTCCTCGTAGCTCTGACATATAGTTACTTAAATAGCAGCTCATTGCTGTGTACCTAAGCTTGGTGATAATAAAAAAAGTGATGGCAAGGTTAATCCCAAGGATCAAGGATTAGAAATACCCTCATGAAAAGATTTTAAGCCGGCTTAATTTACGTCTCAAGAAGAGCGAAGAACAAGAGTTGAAGCAGCCTTTAACCGATATTATAAATTAGCCTCATATAATCTTTTCCCATGTGTGTTGCGCCTCATAAATCTGGGGTGTTTTCACATCATTCCGCAGGATGATGAGCTGAATGATTTTTTACCACTCCTCAGGATGATGAAGATCATTCCTGCTGAATGACTTTTTCATTAAGCAATGGTTGTTCGCGAATTTGTACAAGAAACATTTAGAGGGAAATGGATTGGACGCCGTGGACCAGTTGAATGGCCACCAGGATCTCCAGATCTAACACCTATGGATTACATGTTATGGGGGCACCTTAAACTAGTTTATAACAACCGTCCCAGAACAATATATGCGCTAAAGGATGACATAACAAGATCATTTGAAGTCATAAATCCAAATAATTCCTTGCTTAGAAATGTTCAAAGGTCTTACGTTGAACGCGAATGTATATTCGTGTTCAACGAATATGCATTCAAATAAAACATATGTATGGGGCAAGGCCTAACAGACGTTGTCACGGCTCGAATACGTATTAGCTACAAGTATCTCTGGCAGTTCGATTTGAATGGAGGATCATTGATGAAGTAAAGTGTGGGAATAAAGACACGAGCACACTATAGTTACATTCTGTATTGTGGAAAAAATTGAGCCATCTAGAGATAAAATAAAATTGACGCTACATGAAATGTTGGGTTGATTTAGGGGCGACGACGATCGTGGGATCTACATGAAATGGTATATAATCTTAGTGACACACTGGGGCATTACATCTTAGACTGAAAATTTCAATAATTTTTTTAGATCAATCTAAACTCACGTTGCATGGAATGGCAAACAACCCTTTTCAAATGATAATATATCTGAAATCCTTGCATTGTATCCATAGTTCGCTTGCGCCAAATAAATGACATATGAGACTAATGTATAAGCTGTATAATGTGAAGACTAATAATAATAAACAGCACCTCTTCAATTATCTTGTAATACCCCATATTTAAGAAAAGTTATGCATTAGCATAATTATTTATTATAAATGCATAAATACTGTAATTAAAAAAATGTTTGTAACTAGGTGTCATCATACTTATAAGGTGTATAGGTTAGATGTAATTTGTTAATGTAAAAATCTCCGCTGAGATCTGATTAAGACCATTTGTGCCCTCTGTAATCCTTTTTTGCGCTTCTCTTACAGGATGAGTATGGGGTGCATAATAAACTACCGCTCACAGGATGAGTATGGGGTGCACAATAAACTACCGCTCACAAGGATGAGTATGAGGTGCACAATAAACTACTGCTCACAGGATGAGTATGGGGTGCACAATAGCTCTCCATGTATCCTCATCTCCATGCGGTTCCTTGTTCTCCCAATCTATCCTTCCATGATTGAAGTCCCCCCATGATGAGCAGATGGGATCTATTTCTACAAGCAACAGAGGCTGCCCTCTCAATTATAGTATTAACTGCCATGTTGTTGTTGTCATACTCTTGCCTGGGTCTTCTAGCTGTCATTGGGTTGAGGGTTATATATCATTGCTACTACTATTCTTGGTCCTCCCATTGTCACAGTTCCTGTTATGTAGTCTCTGAATCCCTCGCAGCCCGGGATAGCCATCTCCTTGAAACTCCATTTCTTTCTCATTAGTAGGGCCACTTGCCTCCTCCCCTACCTTCCCTCTCTTTCCTTATAACTGCGTAGTCCTGGGGAAACACCGCATTCATTATGATTCATGAGAGTTTTGTTTCTATGAGTCCGATTACTTCTGGGTTCATTTCTTGTGCTCTTTCCCTTGGTTCACATGCCTTACTTGTAATCCCATATATATTCGAGTACATCACCCTGAAACTGACTCTCTTCTGTCCTTCCTCAGTTTCTGTTGACTCCCCTGAAGCAGGGGAAACGGGGAGGGTTCGGGATGGGAGGGGCCTAAGGAGGGGGACCTGGGGGATCTGGGGTGTACAGGGGCTGGTAGGATCTGGTGGTAGTGGAGGAGAGAGGGCTTGGGAGGGTGGGGCGTGGGTGGGAGGGTGAGAGGGGGAGGCTTAGGGGGGGGTCAGATGGGGTCTCACCGAGGTGGAGCTTGGGGGGGTATAGGGGAGGGCTTGGGGGATGAGGGGGAAAGGGGGCTTTGGGGTTGCAGAAGAGGAGGGAGGTCTTGGGGGGTGGGGGGGGGAAGGGAGAGCAGAGGGGGGGGGGTGAGGAAGGGAGGGCTTAGGGAAGTAGGGAAGAAGGGCGGGCTTAGAGGGGTGGGGGAGAATGGAGGGCATAAGGGGGTGGGGAAGAATGGAGGGCTTAGGAGGGTGGGGGAGACGGGAGGTCCTGGGGAGGGGGGGTGAGTGGGGGGAGGATGCCATAGGTGGGCAATTAATTGGGGGCTGGCAGGGGTTGGGGTAAGTAGGATGTCTATTGGGCGGAAGATGGGGGTGGTGCTCCTCTCCCTGTGGCTGTTAAACTTCTTGTGGAGGGTTCCCCACTCCCCTCTGGGATTGTAGGGTTTGGGGATATGGTTCCCTGACTCCTTTCTTTCTCCCTACGCTCCTACCTGTGTATTCACCTAGTTGTGCTTGCGGGGGTTGAGCTCTGCTCTTTCGGCCCGCCTGTCTACTGCCAATCA
This sequence comes from Procambarus clarkii, assembly GCF_040958095.1. Lineage (NCBI taxonomy): Eukaryota > Metazoa > Arthropoda > Malacostraca > Decapoda > Cambaridae > Procambarus > Procambarus clarkii. The sequence continues at coordinate 24,954,707 of NC_091215.1, read as the reverse complement.
ACTGTTACTAACTACTACTACTATTTCCCCCCCTCCCCCAGGAAGCAGCCCGTGACAGCTGACTAACTCCCAGTAGTTATGTGCTTGTGCGAATGGTTTTGCCGACACAGATTACATTAGATAAGGTGTAACTGTACATCGGCTGGCAACGCAAAGTACACTGCACTATAAAGATATCTACCAATATCTATGTTAATAGGCCTACTTAATGTCCCCCCACCCCCCTTATTGACCCCATTCTCCCCAACCACCCCACTTGCCACCTTGCCCACCTTCCACCGGGTTATCGAACGTGATGGCTGCGCGCCACGTTGTCCGAAACTGTTGTTGAAGTCGCGTATGTAGTACAGTGTTTGACAATGTACCCCTAAACCATTCATATATTTAAAGAAGAAATTAAATAACATAAAGAACTTTTTGTATCATCTAAATTATAAAAATATAATATATAAAAATGGTTATATTTTAATGTCGCAAGATTATTTCACACTTTATGATGAGTTTCGGAAAACAGAAGAATATGTAAACAACCACTGGAGGATGAGGGAGAATCAGTCTCAATATTTCTCGTATTTACAGCTGAATCAGCTCGTGCAACGACCTCTGTAGGTTTTCCATAGGCTTATCTACCAACATAGTAGAGATACATGTGGCTATGGTTATCGTCGCGATTGAAATTAAAAGCAGATTGTTGTGAAAACTAGTAAACCTGCGGCAGTGAAATACAATATGTTGTGCAGTAAAGATATTCGTCCACGTTAGTTCTGGACCTCCATAGTGTGTTGTGTGTGTGTAGAATCAGAGTCCAAATGTAGTAGAATAAGACTAAAAGGAGTAGGGTGTAATCTACTTGGCAGCTTGTGAGGTGTGTACAGAGTATGACTTCTGCATTCACTTTGCAGAAGTGCATAAAGCCATGAACTGCTTCACTCTTGGCAGAAGTGCATAAAGCCGTGATCTGCTTCACTTGGCAGAAGTGCATAAAGATGTGATCTGCTTCACTCTTGGCAGAAGTGCATAAAGATGTGATCTGCTTCACTCTTGGCAGAAGTGCATAAAGATGTGTCTGCTTCACTCTTGGCAGAAGTGCATAAAGATGTGATCTGCTTCACTCTTGGCAGAAGTACATAAAGATGTGTCTGCTTCACTCTTGGCAGAAGTGCATAAAGATGTGTCTGCTTCACTCTTGGCAGAAGTGCATAAAGATGAGATCTACTCTACTCTTCACTGCTCATGATGTGTTTGTAGAATAAGACATAACCTGTATGCTGTGATCTGTCTTACTCTTGGTAACCCGTGTTGTGTGTACACTAGAAAATTAGACACCTGTTCAATGGGATGAATACAGAGTTCATGCCCTATTATATACCAACCCAGAATATTGTGATTAATGAGTATTTTATGCTGTTTAAGGGCTGTTTCAGTCAAGCATTATGTATATACTGTACCATCAAATTGCTGCAGAGTTGGACAAAGTTATTCATTATGTATGACTGTGATACAGAACTGGTCATTGAAATGATTATGAACACTGGCAGCAACATTGACACTGACAAAAATGACACACATGGATTGTTTGCAATAATCATGAAGGAATTGATGCAACCACATCTTGATAAGGGCACATTGTATGCATACAACCCTCTGACCTATGCTTGAAGCAATCCAACAATCCCATGCCTCCTTAATTTGTTCCAAAAATCTACAATAAAATTTACAAAATAGCGTTTATCGAAGCCTTTTCTGAATCTCTACTTATACTATTCATATCCATTGTTTCGTGTTCTAGTTTGTGTTGATATATTTAGCTCCATTTATTTTTAAAGTTTACTAATGCATATTATTTTCCTTACAGATTTTGAAGATTCCTATATTCAAATTAAATTGTACAAACTGTTTCTTCTTTGTACAAACTGTTTCTTCTTGTAGTTTTTGTGAAAATAAATAAGATATGAAACATGTTAGAAAGGTCATTAATTAATTTTTCTGAAAGTAGTTGTGTAAATATGGGTATTCACTAATTTGTCATTGGCAGGGTTCAGGAGCTGTAAGTAGCAGTAATACTAATATATTATACTCTACCTCATTTCTTCTATACATCTGCTTTGAGTTGATCTTCATGTACTAAATCATTAATCTGATAATAAAATTGCAAAAATGACAACCATTCAGGGACTGCCACCTCTTCCCAAAAGTCTGAGTGGCCTGATCAACTTAGCTGGTCGACGGGAAGGTGCTGGTGGTGGTAGCAGTGGGGGTAGTGGAAGTGGTGTTGGAGGAGTAGAGAGATACAGTCCTCCAGTGAAGCCTAGTACTGAACGTTACAGTCCTGTGAGAGCTGACTCACGTACAGAGTCACGCATGGATTCGCGTCCTGAATCTGCTCGTTCCCATTATTCTGGAGTGGGATATGGTGCTAGTGCATTTGAACCATACTATGCTAATGGCTCCATGCAGGGATTCTCTCCCCGTTCATCACCCCGAAGTCATTCAACATCTCCACGAAATCCAAGTGGATGCACCTCAGGAAATAAAACTCACAGTCCAAGAGGAAGTCCTCCAGTTCCTGGTTCAATCTCTGGAAATAACCCAAGATTAAGTCCTGCACACGGGCCTACCAGGCAACGTAGGCCTTCCACTCTAGACTCACAGCTGGCTGTGCTAAGGAAGGAAATGGTGAGTTCTAATAATAGACAAATTTTATTGATAGTCTATTAGCACATTTTTTAAAATACTGTATTAATAATTGCATATACAGTAACCTGATCTCCACTCACAGTTTCTACATAATGATTCTGCATGAACTGCTTAAACACTGCTGGCTCTAAACCTTATTCATTGCCAACACAAGATTTCCTTTTGAAACCAAAGCAGTAAGACTCCCTCTCAGCAGCACATTTCAGTAACTTTGTGCTTTTGCCTGCATATGTCTGAAACAGTGCTGATTCCAATGCCATACTCAAATCACTTGCACCATTATCCAGCTTTCCAATCAATCTAATTTTTTCCTGAATAGGTATAACATCCCTCTTCTTCTTTTCTGATTGAGCATGACTAATGCTGCTACTGTAACATCTTTCCTAATTAAAACTAATCAAAATAATTTTTTTTAACATAATAGCTATACTTTTATGCAAGGCTAACCAGCATACTGTATGTACACTTTCTTCTGTCCTTCATGAGTAGGGTTAGAGATATGATAGTGTATGGATGTACTAGTTGTTTCAGAAAAAAATGGAAAACACATAGACTAGTTATGGTGGATGAAAAGTATTTACATCCCTACCCAACCTGAATTTACCTGAGGGCCACTAGTACTAATGGCTTCGTCAGGGACAGGAAGTTGGCGGCTTGTCAAAGGTTCCTCCATTTGCCCTGATGATCTTTTCCAGTTGAATTTTAAAATTTAAAAGTTTTTTGAAGTATGAATGCTCTAAGGCCAAAAACTGATGTAGTGATAAAAATTCAGTCATTTCATGACAAAAATCATTTGTCAAAATCACAAATTTGACTTGGTTCCTTTTTCTATTTGTGGGTCCTCAGGTATGTTAGGTTTGGGCAATTTAGTAAATGAGTTTAGTATGTTGTGAATGCTTGAGAGGACGGGCTGCACAACCACCTTATTCCACCTGAATCAAAGTGCCATCGATCTTAACATCTCTTACTATGTCTCATTAAACAAACACTGTATAGTACAGGATTTAATTTATACCATCTGTTTTATATTATTGTAAAAATGTTTTATATTATTCGAATAACACTTGGTTTTAATGATTGTGCTGCTTGATGACTAATTGGTTAATATACTCCATTTAACCTACCCAAATTGTCAACCCATGTCTTGCTATTTTCAAACCATACTGTTTGTTGACCAACTTGTATAATTGCTGATTTCTGCCACGTTCGCTCCTTCTTTTCTTTTCTTCTTTCTGCACAATTTATACTTTAATCTCAATTAGTATTAAGTTTTAGTCTATGTGGGGGGTTTTCCCCACACCTTGCGTATGAGGGCTTTAGGTATTGGATGTACTGGTTCTATCTATAAATCCAACATTATGATAATAACTCATCTTCTATGTATGTACATTTGCCTGAATAAACATTTTGATTATAATTTTTGATTTTTTTTTAATATTGATGCGGTCAGCATTTTTATTGATTTCCCCACCAGTGTAATGGTAAATTGATATACAGTAACAAGAAATTTGTCATTACTCTTATCCAGAGAGACTGGTAAATAAAAACTTGGCTAATTAAAGTCTCACTGTATTTGGCAATTTTAGATTGGCTCATAAGGCTGTTACAAGATCAAAGTAGAACAAGTTTATTCATGAATTTCCAAAGCAAAATTTTAGGTTAGTTTGTAGTCGTGAACTCACAAATACTCTTTACCCTCAGAGCACCTTATATTTTACATTTCTCCCTTAATCTATTTTCAGGTTGGCCTGCGTCAGCTGGATATGTCTCTTCTGTGTCAGTTATGGTCACTTAATGAGTCCATTCAAGAATTTAAACAAATTATAACTGAGCGTGCAGCTACAGGTTTAGACTGGGGTGGTGGAGATACTTCAGCAGAAGATACTGATGATTACTATGGAATTCCAGTAAGGCGTCCAAACCCCTACCTTCATCCTGTGCCCGAGCAGTATCCACAGCTGTCCCCATCCTCCTCAGAATCTAGCTTGGAATATGGTAACATCTAAACTGTGCATTAAATGTTTTACAGTATTAAAGTTGCAATAATTACTTCAATTGTTGATTAATTATTTAAAATATGGTCCTAATTTTATTATTATAGTACAGTATATAGATGAATATTGTGTGTAGCAGTATTGGCATTTAGTACCATTATAAATTACATTTTTTATGTTAATATTAAATATGAGAAATGGATAAATTTTGAACGGGAAATTGTAATTACAGTACTGTATTTTTCTTGAATTTTTAGGTTTAGCATTTTTTATTGTAGAAACTATTATAGTTATGCATTTTGTAAATAATTTGGATACATTATCTGTGCAACTAACTCCTGAACCCTGTCATTTTTTTCCATTCAGTATTGATACTTGACTGTGTTAGTGTTGTAAGAACTAGAAGCTTTAAATGTTGAATTAGATTAGTAATAATAGTGTTAGTTGTTAGTAATTATTTTATTAAATTCAATGGAACAGGAATCCAGAAGTGACAGTATGACACAAAGGGCAAGGAATGTTCCCTCCTGGCTGGAGGGTTCTGGTAGTGGCCAGCCGGGTGTGAAATTCAAACCAAGTGTTTTAATGCAGCCTAGAACTGTTATTTATGTAATGAGCCCTAAAGAACTTAAAATGGCAGCAATGGCAGTATTAGAGAGAGAGACATTTTTGAATCCAAATATGAAGGCTACTGAGCAAGTGAATGTATTGAGTGAAAATGCTGGTGCAACTTGTGTGAACGAGATGCAACCACCACAAGATGACATGACCAAGTAAAGATCTTTTAAATATTTTAAACTATATTTATTAAGAGAGTGACAGTGTTATTTTTAGACATTTTTAAGTTTGTACTGTTGTGCAGCTTTTATTTTTACATAACATTGTATGTGCAATATATTTCTTTGCAATAAGAATCATCGATTTACCATTTTATAGATTTTAATATAGTATCATAGACAATATTGTATTATTTTTAGTATTTTATGTCAGTCAGATCTAAAGCATTTGCTGAAATTTTATAGTAACCTAGTTAATATTTCTTAGATGAAGACATGGATGTAATCTAACCCCATTGTGCCAGAAATCACGATAGAAACCTTGGCCCAAAAGGCTTTAATCATTGAAGATGCATCATGTATGCTTTTCTGTTTAATTCTCAGGAAAAATTGGCTGTGTACAATAACTATTATGGCACAAAATCAGCCCAGAAGTATGAAAGGCAGTCAAACTGTCATGAACATCTCTGCATCTATCAATGGCTACACTGTAGCCATTGATAGCAAATCAAAATCACTTTAATTGAGCAGCTATACCGTTCTTGGCATGATGGGTGATTAAGAACGATACTAATACATTGCATAAATATAGGATGTATTTTGTGGGCTGTTTTCATATAGTATGAAAATTCTAATCCCAATAATTCATTATTCTGAGAATTTCCAAGAGGGGTCTCCTCAGTAACTCTCCAAACTATTGAATTGGGGCTGCAAAGCCTAAGGAAATTACAAAAGGGGCCTCTTGAGGCAAACCCAAGCCTACCCTCTACCTATTGTACTCCATACACTGGTTTAATTTGCATTGTGCTTCAGTGGTCCATTGCCTTATATGGGGGAAATTTCAGGTCATTCCCTTTCCCAGCAGAGTTAGTCTGTGAATACTGTAGCCAGACTTCTGCCAATCCCAGTATTTAGGCCTATAGATGCTTCAAATTGGGACATTTCAAACAACCCAATGGACAGTCTCTTCCCTCTGGTCTTTCAGTGGTTGGTAGACAAGGTTTTCTGCTTCTGGCTTTGATATATTTGGCCATTTGTAGGTGGCCCTTTTTGACTCTGCCTGGAATCAGTGACTTCTGGTCCACATGGCACTGTTTCCTGATTGTGAGGCTTCTGGAGTAGATGCTTTGTAGAGAGCTATATTCAGGCCTTGTCTCCCAGTGGCTTTGGTTTGGTCTTACAGGCTTTGTGCAGTTACCCAAGGCTTGGCAGCTCCAGTGCTATACTGTATCTCAAGAGGCTACAGAGTGGCCCTACCAGAAAAGGGGGTTTCATTATTCAATCCTTATAAGTTTCACTTACTGAACAGTTTACTTTAGCTATTCTCTTTTGGCACTAAGAATTGCATTTTAAGTGACATTGCTTTGTTATCTGGATTCCCATTTTCTTGACTCGGGTTTACTGGAAGGCAAATGCAGTACAGTATCTGGTTCTTCACCCCTCACTTTGGAAAATCACTTGAGAATCAATGGGAGCATACCCATTTATATGGAAAAAAACAAATGCTCATATAATTTTGTCCACATTAAACACCATTATAGGTACTTGTAGCCATACATTCAATAACAAAAAAAGTGGAAAATTATACAATATATTCATGATGTATTCTTTAATTAAACTAGAATTCCAGTTTTTGGACATCCAGACATAATGGTTAATTAGGATAGTTGGAGTTACACTGTAATGAACTTGACTGTAGCTAATCATCTTTGTTCCATTGTGGTTTTTGTTATAGAAATTGATGTGTATATTTGACCCTTATTGGAAATCCTATTATAGCAAAACTTTTATATGAGTGCCCAATAATTTAAATTGTACAACATGCACTCAAAGCATGCTCACCTGTCCACACAAAGATAATCATGATGCAACCTGTCCTCAGACCAAGTCCATTCCGCCCAGTGCTCGACCCCAAAGACACATTCATCAATTTTAATATGCTGTTTTCAAAATAGGAATTTTCTAATATAAATTAATAGTTATATATTAGCATACTGTGCATATTTAGGCATTGCTTAGGTTAGATGTTTAGGTTCTGTTAACAATTATTTGTACTTGTGGTACGTAGGTGAAGCATTTGTTCCAACCACAATGCTGTAAAAAGTCGTCAGCGAAGCACTTTTTGAGATGTTCGAACGTCGTGAGTTGTGTGTAAACCGTTTTTCATTCATAAACGGTGCATGGAATGGACTTTGACTTTTGTTTACGAGGATGGGCTGCATGATTTGGTTCACTCCTCACACCCACTCACTCTCTCACTATTTCACCCTGCACACACACACTTCCCCCATTCTCTCTCCCACTTTCACATCCATCCTTTTGTTTCCTCGTAAACTAAAGTTGTTGCAAATCCCTATATATTTTTTCTTGGTTTGTGATCATATTATTAAAAATTACTATCTAAACCTCAGGACATCCATGTAGAACTTCACCATGACTGGCATTGTAACCGTATTCCAATTTTTGTTTATAAAGCACATTTTTAGATAGCACTCTTGTTTTTTAGAAACTTAACATTCATGTTTTCTATATACAAGGGCACCTGTACAGTATTTTGTATTTACAATACAGTATATTCCTTTCAGAAATAAAGCATTTATATATTTGTGACCTAATAGCTGCCTTTTAACTTAAAATTCAAAATAATATTTGTATTATATACATAATTTTAAGCAACATTTTGTTTTGCGTGTTATCAGGCCTTTATTCCTGTGTCTGACTATTTCCCAAGAATAAATCCCAGTGTCCAAAAATCTAGTGTTGCAGTTTCCAGGTTGTTGCTTAATGGTCAGCAGAAATTTGTATCTTCAGTTTATTAATTTTATGTACAGTATGCATAAATGTATTATCAATTTACATTCCCATATTAGGACATTCCATTTTTTAATAAATAAGAAAATCACTAAGTTTAAAACCTGTGTGCTACATTGTAGAAATTGCATTTCAACACATTCTTTTTCATGTTTGTGAGAACAATTACTGTATTCCAGTATTCTTTACTGGCATACATCTACTCATGATATATAATGCTCCAGAAGTTGAGCATCTAAAATATAAAGACAAAATTATATATTCAGTACAATAGTCATTTTTTATTGAATAAAAAATCAAGCCAGAAATCCTTTTTTTTTTTTTTTTTTTTTGCTATTGGACAAGAAATTTGAAATTTGTTACGAAACCTCATCACTCCCTCCTTACCATACACCATGTAATTATTTTGCCTTGATTAGAAAACAAATTCTGCCATAAATCAGAACAGTCTGGGGAAAATATATGCATTTTTGACATTCTTGGATTTAAATACTGTACCTACAATGGGTTTGGCCTTAACTACGTTGTATTTTAGATGCTCAGCTGTACAACTTTCAATACAGTATCAGGTCCCAATTCCGAAAGTGGAAAAGTTGGCAAAATTTACCGTGATACCATTTTACTGTACAGTCGACAAGAAAATACTGTACCTTTCTCTGCTCAGAATTATTGAGCGACTCAAAACAGGGCGATTACTTGAAGTTTCCCTTCATAAAAGGTAATGGGGGGTCCTAAACCTGAAACAAACTCCTGAGGATGCTGACATACTTAAAATTATATACCTGTGCATCTTTCATTTTATTCATTCCACTTGCCACATAATTAGTACGTTTAATTCTAGTTATATGGCAACAATTCTAAAGAATCTTGATTTCATATACAGTACTGTATAGAGATAAAAATTTTCTTGTTTACATTAGTCACTAAAATTTATATTAGAACAGTTGACATTAGCTATTACAGTTTTCATTATCTATTATTGTTTACATTACTGGATATCAGAAGTTAAAGTTAAAGGTTCCAAAAATGAATGCAGGTTAAGATTTGTTTTTAAGATCGCTAACAAAATTTTGTTAAATCTTAACTAGAATAATTTGTTCTTTGTCAGTAGCATAGCAATAACAAGTTAGCCAATATATAAAGTATGATTGATAAGGGAATACTCCATTATATCTTGGCTGATACTCTGGCCACATTCATATTTATAGTTACTGTAATTAGCTAGTACTGTTTACTGTATTACCAAATGACTATCAGCAATCAATATGTACAAGAAAAATATTTATTGTTGATGTTTATAACAATATAACATTGTACTGTGTATGTAAATATAAAACTACAGTTTACAGTTACTTTCATTGAACATCTCTGCCTGAGTGACAGACCTGCTGTATTTGTGTTAATATCCATCATAATATCCGAGCTGAAGATATTGTTCATGAGGAAGGTATCAGGAACTTAAATTTTCAAGTTTATGAAGCTATGTTTAGCACGCCGGTCGGTCGGTTGGAGCGGACAGCACGCTGGACTTGTGATCCTGTGGTCCCGGGTTCAATCCCGGGCGCCGGCGAGAAACAATGGACAGAGTTTCTTTCACCCTATGCCCCTGTTACCTAGCAGTAAAATAGGTACCTGGGTGTTAGTCAGCTGTCACGGGCTGCTTCCTGGGGGTGGAGGCCTGGTCGAGGACTGGGCCACGGGGACACTAAAGCCTCGAAATCATCGCAAGATAACGCCAATCGCCAATTCTTTCAGGATTTTGCTAACTGTTTTGCCATTCTATGTATGAACCTTCTCTTGTAAGAAAAGGTTCATTCTATGTATGAACCTTCTCTTGTAAGAAAAGATTCATTATATGTATGAACCTTCTCTTGTAAGAAAAGATTCATTATATGTATGAACCTTCTCTTGTAAGAAAAGGTCTAATAGTGCAGGAGCCTCTGGAGGGACGGAGTCAGGACAATGGATGGGAAGAATCTGGAACACAACTGCAAGAAAAATGACAGGTTGGATAACAAGAACTTTTCACACTAGAGATGCTATACCGATGATGATACTTTTCAAAACGCTTGTGCTATCTAGAGTGGAGTACTGCTGCACAATGACAGCCCCTTTCAAAGCTGGAGAAATTGCTGACCTAGAGAGCGTGCAGAGATCCTTTACTGCTAGAATCCACTCAGTAAAACATCTAAATTACTGGGACCGACTAAGAGCCCAAATCTGTACTCCCTTGAGCGCAGGCGGGAGAAATACATAATAATTTACACGTGGAAAATAATTGAGGGGCTGGTCCCAAACCTGCACACAGAAATAACACCACATGAGACCAGAAGACATGGCAGGATGTGCAGAATACCCCCATTGAAAAGCAGAGGTGCAACAGGTACTCTGAGAGAGAACTCTATCAACATCAGAGGCCCGAGACTGTTCAACACGCTTCCACTACACATAAGGGGCATAACTGGCAAACCCCTCACAGTGTTCAAGAGAGAACTGGATAAGCACCTCCAAAGGATACCTGATCAACCAGGCTGTGACTCATACGTCAGGCTGCAAGCAGCCGCGTCTAACAGCCTGGTTGATCAGTCCAGCAACCAGGAGGCCTGGTCGACGACCGGGCCGCGGGGACACTAAGCCCCGGAAGCACCTCAAGGTAGCCTCAAGGTAGGTAGGGGCAGAACCGTCCACCTGGGACCCCACGAGCAAAGGTGGCTCATGAAGGGCCCCAACCTGCAGAGAACATGCCCCCTGCAAACACTGCATGAAACATAAATAGTGCCCCCAAAACTGCTCTCACATAACCGTGGTGACTTTTTAAATAGTATGAAGGACAAGGAAAGAAGCCTACATCACCTGCTGAGCCCAGAGTCTCAAGAAAGGAAATAGACAGCAAACAAAGCAGGCTTTACCTCTGAGCCAGCAACTCATCCTTAGTGAAATTGCAGCTGTCCCCAAAGATACCTTCACTAAAGACAACATGATGTGCAGCTGACAAAGGCAACAAAAAATGTGGATGAAGCAGGGAGAAGAAAATGCAAACACAAACAGGTGTAAGGGCAAGGAAAGTGGATAATCAGGATAATCAACATAAACAATGGGGTGGTGATTATCAAACAAGCAAATGGCCACCATTGACAGGAAAGGACTGGCACTGATAGACCAGCAGCCTGAACCAGTAAAGAAAATGAAACATCAAATGAATCTAAGCCAGCCAAGGTAGGAGCAGGAGAGGAAGTCGGCGGATAGGTGGCACAAGTATCGGATGAAGAGACGCGCGAAAATTTCCTCAACAAACGGCTAGAAATCAGTATTTGTACCCCTTGCCATAGACAGTGTCAGAAAAACCTATATTGTAAAGTCCAATCCCACAAAGTGGCCATAGCTCAATAGGCAGGCCATGAGAAGATTGCAGTGTTGACAAATGGCACATACCCCCATGGAATGAGGTTCCCATTACTAGTAATACTTCATGATGTAGGCAACAGGAAAGGTCAACGGGGTCTAAAAACACAAAAATACTACATCTTGAGAAAGTGAATTTTGTAGTCAAGAAATCAGATGGCAAAGCCATACAAACCCAGCTGAAAACACAAAATGATAAACCCATAAAAATTAAGGATTCCAGTCACCCAAATTTCATTCAGACAGGCAAGGGCTTGCCTGCCAGGGCAAAGCACAAATACTGAACCTCAACCTCCATTGCTTGGTGAGGGAGGGCATATAAGCAGCCATGAATAAAAAAATCACAAATGTGCCCTTAGCTAAGGTGCAAGGCCACTAACACACACAGGTGACTTGAGCAAAAATAAAATCACAATGTGGGTGGCATAAACACTAGTCATGAAGTGTGAATGAATACAAAGCAATGACCCTCAGGAAAACTAATGTTCTAGGGAAAGCAAGCACTGCACAGCTGAAAACTGAGGCCAATGGGTATCAAGCTGATAATACCAGGGAAGAAGAGTTAATTAATAGGCTGGATGAGACTTGGGCTGCTATATGGTGGCATTTGCACAAGTCAGTATGTTTATCCTGCAGCAATGATCGTTAGCTTTATTTACATGGGGTGTCTAATTTCTTTCATGTAATTGCTTGTTTTGTTGCTCTGTGGATTTTCCTGTTTTATGGGGATTTCTGATCTCCTGCTCCCCCTTGCCTCACAGAGCCAAATTCTAGTTCTGGCTCCCTACAGGCAATGGATGGATCTCTGAGGCATGATGTGTTAGGCTAATGTTGTACCAAAGCTCTGGGTGCTATTCACGGGTCTCTCCCAGAAAATAACATTAATGTAAAAGTTACGTGTAACTTCAGATTTTATTCCTGTTAACTAATGTATAATAAAGCACACTCAAACATAATGTGCTACAATTGCTTTAACATTATAGAAGTTATTTCAAAGCAAAACACTGTTACTTAATTAAATAGTATATACAGTATATGGAGTAGCTGACCAAATGATATAATTCAGAGTAATACCTTGTATACATTTAAAATTGATTAGACATATTTCTCTTCACATCTACATCTTGCACTGTACTGCTATAATCCATTCATAAACAAGAGTCCAGTTTGGATCCATTGGTCAGTTTAGCTATGTGTTTTTAAAAACAAATTCCTAAAATAAAAAACACTCATAAATGGCAAAAGATCATTCAAGGATAAAGACAAAAGCACAGTATGTGCAACTTCATATTTATTCACATGCCAAAATATACAGCTTAAATTATATTAAAAACGAGACTTGCTGTTCATTCCCATAATATTCAGGATCTGAAAGATTAAAAATATTCTTCTAGAATCTAGAACCTAGAATAATTTCCTTTAATCTGTCTTCACTAATGAAAACAGTTGTAGTTTAGTGAAATAAAAACATGTACAGTAATTAAAAAAAAAAAAAACATGGAATTTCATAAAATGCCTAAAAATACTTAAGGGTAAGAAATATTAAGAACTCTGAGTTTTATCATTAACTACACCCATTACCCCATACATGTTCAAAAAGCAATCACAAAATTTAAGTTTTCTTTACTAAAACTTGACCAATACAAATGGAAAAAGAAATCACACCTTTAAGTGTAAAAAGCAGGCCCACACACCCACTATGGTACATAAAACATTCTGGAATCACAGATTTTAAGAAAATCTGGATCAACACCAGAACGACGTGATTTAGACGTTCGAGGGCGCCCTATACTGTATACTGAATCTATTGCTTATTTGTAACTGAAACACAAAGTTTAAGAGAGGGATCTGATGCTTAGCTAGTTTTAAAATTATGAAGAAAGAAACCACATTTGTTAGTGTCCATCAGTGTTGGCCTGTCATCCTGTATTACTTCTTTTACATACCCTGCGTAATTTTTAACACTAGACTTTATGATCACGTTTTATATGTTCTATTTTGTTTTCATAACTTTCAATATGATTTATTCACACTAACACATTAAAGCTTACTTCCTTTGAAACACATATAGCTTCCGCTTGCCACAAATCTGTATATTCCCGCACTTTGTCTGTAATACTTGTTATGGGTGTTTATATTTTCTATTATACAGTACCTATAATTTACACCTCGTTTCACAAAGTCTCTTAGATCAAGTAAGTATTTATCAAAATGAAGCACTAAGCCAGGAAGGTTATATAGCACTTTGTTACAAAATACTCAAGAGCTTTTAGATATCATTCAGGATGCCAATACGAGAGTGGAAAGGAAGCATATTCATCTATTATTAAGGGATGTTAGTGGGCCAGCCAGAGGCTTGGAACCTGTGCAGGAATATCCCTGAGGGAAAAAAATGAGCAAGCAAGCAACTACCAAAAGCCACCAAGGTGGGGAGACTATTTAGTACCATCTGTGTCAGTGGATATTTAGGACCATATCAGGACAGCCTATGAGATGAGGTGATAGCAGAATAATGCAGTCTGACAGTATGGTGCAAATCTTTGTTCCATGAGTTAATGTTTATGACTAATACATTACCTAGCCAGGAGCATTTTGTATTGTTGGTGACAGAAGAGCATTTAGTGTCCAGTTAAGAGGATTGCAAATGGAGAAGTTTTCACATATCCACATCTCAGGAGGTGTGCAGCAAAGATTTGAATAAGGTGAAATCCTAAACTTAGTATGTAAGTACTGTATACCTAGAGTCAGTTTGAGTTTTTCTGTTGCCCAAGCCAGCTTGTGGCCAGGCTTGACTTGTGATAACTTGGTCCAGCAGGCTATTGCTTGTAGTGGCCACAGGCCCACATATCTAACACAACCTGGTTGGACTTGCAGGAACATGTCCACTTTTGTTCTGGCAATAATTATGTTTATTGGGAGGATGTTGAACAGTCATGGACTTCTGATGTTCATACAGTCTTGTCTGATTTTGCCTATGGCACTTCTACTCTTCATTGGGCCTATACTGGATTTCTTCCCAAATCGTTTACACCAGTATGTTATTTTCCTGTGCAAAAATTTGGGACCTGGCCTTCCAATATTTTCCATGTATCACATAATATATTCCTCTCTTGTCTCCTCTATAGAGTAAATTTTGAGAGCTATGACACAGTCACAATAATTTAGGTGCTTTATAGTGGCTATGTATGCTGTACATGTTGTTATATTCCCTCGTTTATAAAAAAAAAATGATTTATACAAATTTTATAAATCTCTCCTCCCTTAAAATAAGTTGGTACCCAGCAGTACTCAAGGCAGGAAAGCAGTAATTATTTGAAAAATAGGAGCATTGTGATGCAATACCTGGATTTGAAGGTTCTCATAATCTATAATTTTTTTCTATCATAATCTCATAATCTATCTTTTTTCTATTTAATCTATCATCTATCAACATGTAAAGTACAGTATCTATTAGATACTGTACTTTACATGTTGTTTTCCTTCTGTGAGGAGATTCAATCGTCCTGTACCCTGTATTTCGTTTTAGTTCTTCATTTTAACCATACCTAAATATCTGGAATTTATCACTGATAAACAACATGTTATCATCTGTTGTTCAATTGAAAACTTTATTGATATCTGTAATTTTCAATGTCTTTTACAGAGGTAATTTTCAGGCTGATTTTGTACCATCTGCTAAGTCGACTTCTGTAAAAGGTTAAGGTCAGCTGGTGGAAAAAATATTTCCAAGTAAAATTCATAGAACTATAAAAGAGAAAAAAAGTAGGTATACTTACAGTAAATATACCAGCCTTGGCAACTTGGTTAACGTCCTTTGTGAAAGTGCTAACATCACGTGTACATTTTGAAATGTTCTGGACATCTGACAATCGCCGATTGAGGAAGGCCCACGTATCCTGAAAAGTGAGAAAGATATACATGTACCCTGCTTGACAAATATACTATGATATAGCATATTTGTCAAGCAGATATTTATTTGCTATGACATAATTGAGTTATAGAGATGTAAAGACGTTTTCGTTCCCTGTATAAGTGGTTGGCAAGAGGAATGCATTACAGGAAGACGTTGTTGAAGCTAACTCCATTCACAACTTTAAAAAACTCAGCGTTGAATGTAATGAAATGCCATTTTCTGGGTGAGCCCCGGAGGCTCCCTGGAGCTATTGGGCTAATGTGTGATACATTAGACTGGGGCATTAGTCTATGGAGTTCAGCCTACTGGGGACCACGAGCCAAAACCTGGCCCCATCAGAGGTGTGCAGGGAGCAATGGTCTTGGAAAAAAAACCTTTTGGTTGGGGGGGTTTTCAGGGAGGGAGCAATAGCCCTGCGGGGGGGTTTCCTTATCTGCCATTGACCAGGGTTAGGCACCCAGAAAGGTAGGCATAACAAAACAAACCCCACATGGTAAGAAAATTACAACTAAAAATTTAAAAGAGAGACAGAATGCCCTCTCCAATCACAAGCAAACGTCACACTCCGCCGCGTCACTTGTCCCCACAATCCTCCCTTCCCCGGCTACCTAGCACTCCAGTTCAGAAGCTAAGCATCAAACAACGCAAAAAAAACACCAACACGAGGGAGGGAGGGCTGCCAGGAAGCCTCTTGGGCTCACCCAGAAAATGGCATTTCATTACATTCAATGCAGGTTTTCTGTAGGGAGAAAAGCGGTTTTCTGTGCGCCTCCCAGCTGAACTTATCTGGGAGGCAGCAGCCACACGCTCTTCAACGTGAAGTCGAGACAACTGGCTGCAACTGGCGACCCAGAGCAACACAGGAATGTTAACCAAAATAACGGGCAGCCAGGACCCTGTTCGACCTCCAGAATGATAAGTCCTCCAAAAGAATATGTCCGAATATTAGCCCAGGACATGGTGCCAAACACGGCAGCCAATGCAGCAAATTTCCTAACGTTATGGCCATGAGGATAGACTGCAGGCTGGCTAAACTTAATAATCCTGTGGACAACCTGGGAGACCCGAACCCTGGAACAGGGCACGAGGGAAACCGGATCAACCCAAAGTGCATCCCCAGCGAACGAAGCCAAAGCATGCAGATAATGGCAAAGAGCTGCAACCTGACACAACACATGATACACCTCCAGCCTAACCACCCAAGCATCAATGACCAAAGGACCCATATGAAAACCAGCGTCTCTTTCTTCGGCAGAAAAGAAGAAGGCTGCAACTGAAAAATCCAACCACCAGGACTGAAAGAGCAGAAACCCCCGTGCCGGAGGAGAAAATGAAACCAACCGACCCGACCCCCAGAGGCCAATACCAACAGAAACAAATCCTTGGAAATAGAATCTTGAACCGAAGGGGCCACCACAAACTGGGGAGAGGAAAGATAGGAGAACACCCTGTCCAAGGGCCAGGATGTTTGAGAGTCTCAAACAAGACCCAGCCAGCTCTAAACCTGGGATGGAACTGGATGGGACTTCCTCCAGTTCACCAGGAATCCGAAGCTAGCTGAGGGCCACCAAAATATTAGAAGTGGAACTATAGCCACACCAGGAAGACCCCAACCGGCAATAAAAACAAAAACAAAAGAAAACCCTGCACAAACAACATCCCCAGAGGAAACAGGAACCGGCTGCCACATAGGTAGGCAGGCTGCACAACACCTTGATGCCCCAACCAGCACGATACCACTCCCTACCCAAGGCCAAACAAGGGCTATGAAACCCTAGCTGGCCCCAACAGCAGGGTAAATGCTGAGTAGCAAAAACCCTGACGGAAATGACTCCCGAACGCACTAGGGAAGAGAACCCTAACACGCAAGGGTGGTACTCACAGGGTGCCTAGGGAAGGATGCCCATAAGTGCATGCAGCCCTGGTACTCTTGAGGACATCTGGCCACCACATATAACAACACTGCAGAGGTTGCCACAATTACAAAATACCACCTTGGAATTCAAGGCCAGAGAAGACGTCTGCCCTGGACCACATTAATGAACGAACTGGAGTGCTAGGTAGCTGGCGCGAGAAGGGGAGGGCTGCGCGGACGAGCGACACGGCGGTTGTAGTATGATGTTTGCTTGTTTCCTTGAGATTGGAGGAGTTCTGCCTCACTTTTTGGTTTTTAGTTGTAATTTCTTGACCATTGTGGAGTTTGTTTTGTTATGCCTACCTTTCTGGATGCCTAATCTGGTCGATGGCAGATAAATATAACCCCCCAACCACAGGTTTTTTTCCAGGACCATTGCTCTCTGCACCTCTCTGAGGGGGCCAGGTTCTGGCTCGTGTCCCCGGTAGGCTGAACTCTATAGACTAATTGCCCCAGCCTAATGTATCACATATTAGCCCGATAGCTTCAGGGAGCCAAAGGGGCTCCCCCACAAGAAAATGATGAAACATTAATATTCAAGAGAGGTAATTAGTGATCCAGGCAAAAAGAGCTAGATCTCACTTTGCACTAGCCGCTGAAAGATAAGCAACATTGCTGAAACTGTTCATTGTAATTCACAACAGAGGCAACAATTTGAAGTCATTGGTAAACCATCAAGAAGAATGGGGGACTCTTCCATAAGCCACCTGCCCATCACAGCAATTATAAATAGTAACTAAAGGGTAAAACACGGTATTGTATTCTAAAAGAATACTGTAAATAATTATATGGAAGAGAAATTAGGCCACATTATTACTGGAGAACAGTATTCAACCCATCTTTCTAAATGATAAAAATGAACTGTTGTAGTCAACAATTTTCACATTACATACTATTAAATTTGTAGAGGGCACAAAAATAGCCAAAATCCAACCTTAAACATTCCTAAGCCTAATAGAGCCCATATACTATATTAGGCCTAGGAATACTTGAACAAGCCTTAGGTCAGGTGAGGC
Source organism: Procambarus clarkii (assembly GCF_040958095.1). NCBI lineage: Eukaryota > Metazoa > Arthropoda > Malacostraca > Decapoda > Cambaridae > Procambarus > Procambarus clarkii. The sequence continues at coordinate 24,936,183 of NC_091215.1, read as the reverse complement.
TCTTTACTTTTTCCAATTTTTTAGAATGCCATTTGGGCTAATTTAATAATACAAAGTGTGAACATTTTGGGGTCCAGTAATCCATTTTTTTGCAAGCTTGACCAAACAGTTGTTACAAGTATTGTACTATCATTACTGGAGATGATCTGCATTATTAGCCTGTGTGACTGATGTGGCTACAGTTCATATAAATGCCAAAAATAAAGTTAAATTTACTTAATTTAATTACAGTAGTAGAATGCTCCTGTACATACACAAATAAATTAATTCACAATTACCTGAAAATCTTCTGACTTATCTTGAAGCATGCACAATTCAGAACTCTTGTATACGGCTGCTAATATGCCTCGCTTTGTATACCAGTTGAACTAGGGAAAATAAATAATAAGATTAATGTTATATACTTTGATCTATTAGTCATACAAACTCATTTATTAACTACAGAATAATGAATATTGATGTATTCTCTCATGCTCTCACTCTTCTCTTTGAGTTCTACAATGTAATCAAACATGATAATGCAGTGGTCACTAGTTCCTAGTGCCACCTCATAGTTTGAGTTCTCCACATTGTCTTCATTTGGGATAATTACCAGGTCCAGGGTAGCTGGTAGATCGCCTCTTTCTCTTGTCAGCTTCTTGACACAGTGGAACCTCGAGTGACGAGCGAGCCACTCGCAGAAAATTTGTCTCGATTGACGGGCTTTCACTCGATTAACGAGCAAACTACATGGTGCTTTCCTAACGGTCTCGCTGGTTCTCGGACGCCTCCGACGACAGTGTTGTTGTTCCTCAACTTTCCAGTAATTAACAGAGGGTTTGTAAATAACACCTACTGCTATCTTCACCATCCTCCAATATTATCATACCTAATATGATGTCCTACTGGTTGGTTACCTCCAGAATCTCTCCTAAAAGCTCCAATATTGTTTCATCAATAGGGTCACTCTTCCTCCCCACCATTTATCCCTTTTTTTCTTACTACTATACCAGATATCTCGAAAATATAGCATTAGGTTCGTTCATTTTGTCTCTAGCTACGATGATAGAAGAATGTACTTCTGCCACCTGTTCTTGCAGCTCAACCCTCTTTATCTGTAATACTGTCTGTATTTGTGTACCAAATTTTTGTACTATTATACACATTTCTACTGGTCTAGTTAGTTTCTTCCCAGGAGATAGATTCTCATTTTGGGCTAGTTCTATTCCAGAGGATGACATTTGTGATTTATACTTCTTACAACATTGGTAATGACATTTTACTCCTTACAACATTGGAAGTTAGGACATAGTAACTTCTTTACCATGTTATGGCGCAGTTGAGTAAAGCATGCATCTGGCAACACCCAGCGCATAAGTTCGAACCCTCATTATGGTTCCTGTGAATTTTTTAATTTGTGAGTGTTGTTGTAGTCACACACTCATTTCCTTGGTCTTTTTCCCTCACACGTCTGATTAGGCCAACTATCTTGCTATGCCCGATTATCCTCCTCTTGCTCTGGTCTTAATTCTTGATTACCCTAAGTAAATTGTACTATTACTAGAGACTGGTAAGTTTGTGTGTACAGCAATAGGTTTCTGAGCATCTTGAGAGAGAAAAGTGTATCACTTTAGTGATTACAGCTCAAAACTATATTCTAAACATACACATAATAAGACAGATTATCTTCTGTAAGGTAGGATCATGTGCTTCTGCAGTTCTTACCACTCCTTTTCCCACGCCATCTCTTCACATCATTCTAATGAAGGTGAGTGGTGTTCATCCTGTAATTTTGGGTGGCATGCAAAAAGCCTTGTCTTGGAAAGAGACTGAGTGGGATAGCTCAGAAATCTAGGTTTCAGTTTATGAAATACACTTTCCTGAGCAGTATATTCAGACTTTCCAACGCTTGCTTTTCCCTTTTAGATTCCCCTGTGGTTAGTAAAGTATTTGTTTTCTCTTAGCTTTGACTGCAGGAGGAAATGTTGTGATGTGATATCATCTGGTAGTAGTTGGTATTAGCTTGGTAGTAGTTTACGAAGGCACAGCTTAGCAAACTACATGTTGTCAGGTTGCCCCTCGGACATGCTTTTGGGCTTTATATTAAAACATATTTATGCCTACATTCTGGGCTGAGCTAAGTATTCTCCAGTGTCTTTATTATGCCAATATGACTCAAAAAGGAGTTTGAAAGGTACCCCCTCTAAGTTGCCATGGAACATCAACTTACCCTCACTGATGCCAATTCTATTTAGAGGTGAATTACGTACAGCTCAGGATCTTAGGAAGCGGCCAAGTGTATTGCTCAGAAAAGTGTTTCTAATTCACTCAAATATAGATATTTGATTTGAGTATGATACCAAGATGGAAAAGGAAGTGCAAGAGAAGAGGGAAATTAAAACAAATGTATAATGTTGGATGTAAAGAATAATTGCATGAATTGTTCTCCTTTGAAATCTACAAATAAACCAGATAATTATATAAAAAAGTTTTATAAAGTGTGACAATTTTGTTTTGTTTAAATCATTTACAAAATTAAATCTATTAGCAATATGACATTAAATATATTAAAATAATGCTTACATCATGAGATCTGTCTCCAGCATGATACCAAATGTTATCAACTAGAGTACCAATATTGCGTAGAGCCACAGGCGCATTTCTGGGAGACGCATGCAGAGCCAGAGCCTTATGCCACGAGTCTATGAATTCAATATTCATACGTAATCTTTCTTCAACTGCATCAGCAATGATCGCTGTGGTCCCTTTCTTTCTGTTGGTCATGTAACACATTATTACTGACAGGCAAATAAAAATAGAACATTGAACGTAATGAAACATCGTAGCTCTGGTGCCACAAAGCCTTAGATGACTCCAGGTGGGTAGCTGGAGATACAGAGGGGGAGCCCTCCCAAATGATAGAACTCACGTGTGCATATATAGTAAACAAAAAAAAAAAAATTATAATAAAAATGTTTTAAATATATTTTGAAGGTAAACTAGTGGAAGATAACGAATTTGAAGAAAAATAATGGTATTTATATTTTGTAATTACATTTGAGAGGGGGCACATTTATTCTTGTTAGTCTCTGTAGCAGAAATGTAGGTATACGGAACAGCTGTACTGTACTGTACAGTATTTAATTCAAACTGCCTCACTATACTACTGCATAAACTATTTATTTATAAGCAGCCTAATCCAACTCCAACTTGATTTCTTGAGCATTTTGTATTCTGAACCATCGCAGCAAGTTCCTCCTCACTTAGCAGTCCCCAGGAATGCTCTCAGAGGGAGTGGCTGAAACTCCTTATGTTAAGGCACCAATGTGCAATCCATAGAACTAAAACTCAAAAAGCTTGAAGAGGAAAATAATGAATCAAAATTCTCTGATAAAAAGTAATGAAAGTACAGTAATACAAGTTGAATTCACAGAAAAACTAAATTTTATATAATCTATGTTTAGAACACTACTAATTCAACAACATAAATTCTGGATAAGGGTGGGACTAGTATTTGGTGGCATTATTTAGTATAGTTTGGGTTACTGGGATCTCAAAGTAGGAGAGAAGTTTTTTTTTAAGTTTTTCTTCATTGGTTATTTTATCAATTCTGTAAGTCACAGACATTTGCAATAAAAATTTTCTGACGCTAATGAAACACAGTTTGATCACTCCTTGGTTAATTTTATGGTCCTTATGTAGTGGCAAGAAAGGTTAGTCTGTATATGTTCAGGTATTTATATATATATAGACAATTTTTCAAAGCGTGCAGCCAAGATGAGATACATTTTTTAAAGAGAGCTATTTTGTTTAGAGATACAGGTATGAACTATAATTCATTGGTTCTCAAGCCCCTGCAGAGTGATTCTTTCCGTACTCTATATACGGAAGTTGTCTCAAGTTAATATTGTAACCAAGTTCTCTCTTTCCAACAGTGCCCGGGTGATGGAAGTGCAGATTTTCCCATTAACCTCCTCTGGTTGAGTTTGAGAACTGACCATTATAGAGTCAAGAAGTTTTTGTTGAAGGTCATACTAATACTGTTTGCTTGACTTGTAAACAGTTAATTTTGCTTCCACGTTTTCAGATCATTTCTTCTTTCTTGTATCATATGGTTTTAAATTTTACATTTTTCCCTGGGAGAATCTGCCTTGTATTGCTGGTGATCAGCTTTTATCTTCTAGTTATTGCTCTTTTCGCAAGTTGGTTTGAGGGTCACTTTGCAGAGCTATGATTATTTTATGTTGACATTTGAGAAGCTTACAATACACAGTTTCTTGAACCAATGGTCTTCCTGCCAGTCTACGAAGTCACATGAGTGGGGTACTGTTTGTATAATACTGTACTAGTACTTCAGCATTAGTTTTGAAATATGGAATTCAGAGACGCTGAGGTTGCTGTGGCCCACTAGTTCGTTACCGATTTCAAAGGTAGAGCTGCCAACGATCAGAATATCAGAGTTACCTAGCATTTAAAAGAGGGCAGCATTATCATGCTGCCATCATGTGTCTCATCACAGACACAGACTCATGCCAACAGAAAAATGCCAACATTTATTCAGGTAAATAGGATTCCTATAGCACAAGTGTACACAATACCTTGTAAAAAATGTGGCTATGCATATGTAAGAGAAAAATCAAACTAAGATGTGAGGTTTCAAGAACACGAGAATGTGTCCCACTGTAACAATACTAACAGTATTTGTGTCAGAGCTAAGAAAAAATGAAGATGCTACACTCGTCAAACAAGAAAACACTATATTTAAAGGAAGTGTAAAGATTAATAATTATAATTCTTCAATAAAGTTTTTTTATATGGTGCTTCTTTGCAATACTAAACATAAAAAGGGATAAAAAAAAATCAGAGTCAAGATTTGATACACATTTACCCTCAAGGGAAGGGAGCACGGCATCATAAATGGAAATAAAAAGATAGAAGTGTTTTAGTGTGTTTGTACTGCTAGAAAACTTTGAACAAAAAGCAATGGTTTCACTTACAGTCCTGGATTCTCCTCAATCTCTTTAGCTTTGGCTTTTAGTGAATCATCTAATCTGGTGTTGCACATACTGTAGAAGTGGTTCACAAGCTCCACTCCACCACCAGGAAACATACCATGGGCCATACTTGAGTAGGCTAATGATTCTGCACCTGGATTAAATTAATATGTTGAACATACACCCATTTCCCACATAAAACTGTCTCAGAGAAATATAATTTATAAAAATATTAATAAATATTTCAAGTAACGAAGAAGCTGCTTATTTTTTATTAGCCCAAAACTTATTATCCTAATTCAACCCAAATTGTCAACTGACACATACTGATGATAAAGATAAACAAAGTTTTACCCAAAATAGATAAAAGTTACATGTTGACAAGGAAGCTATAATTCATCTGTAATGGCAGCATATATTTATAGGTTGCATGAAAAAAACAACATTGAATACAATATGAAACACCCATTTCTGAGCGAGCCCCAATGGCACCCTGTTACTGGTCTGTTACTGGTCAGATTAGGCAACACTAGGTACCCATGAAACTCTTATTACCCTACCAGTGAAAAAGAGGCCATGCTATTTCCACTTGCTTCCTCTAAGAGGCAGTAAGCATATGAAGATCAAAAATCAACCCAATACTGAAGTAAACTACCCTAAATGCAATGAAATGAGGCTACAAGGTACTGTAACAATATCAATAAGAGGCTACTGATACTTTCAATAAATGATTTGAAAATTGCTGAACAAAACAAAGTTTTGACAATTATTAAATAAGCAATCCTTATGACTCCATCACTTTCTACAAAGGTTGTAACCATGCACTACTGGGTTGGGTTTGGCTTTTGGCATCCACCCATCATTCTCCAGCCTGATATGAAGCAACATGAAGCCATTAGGAAGAAGGGAGACAGGGCAGGCACAGCTACCGACGTTGAACCCAGGAAGGTGTGTTTCATTACACTCAATACTTTATTTCTGGGCTACCTTCCTCAGTAACTCCTCTTACTTTCTTCTCCATGGTGACAAAAATAAAAGAACCTGCCAACACAAAATAAATATAAAAAAACATGGAAAAGAAGTAAGGCTGGCCCACAAACCAAAAGGAAAGATTTGCTGGCCATCTACCATGCTGTCGAAACGGAAAGAAACTAGAGACTGACTCCCCTCTAAAGGGAGAGAAACCCTGGCCACTGTTACAGTGAAATGAAATGCTAGAGCACATGTGATGTGGAAAGCAACACCACTTTGCGACAAATGTTGAATAGGCTACACCAGGCAAAAAGAGAGAAGGGCAGACTGGCTGTAACTCTTATGTGACCAGGGCTGCCATGTAGTGGCAATCAGGTGCATTACAGTCATTAGAGCATTACAATTTACCCCATGAAAGATATTGTTTGCCTTGCATCCCTAGAGGTGCCTAATTTCCTTCAGGCAGTCGCTTATTTTGTTATATACAGAATACGCTTTCTGGAGGGGAATCCTAAATTTTGTGGATGATCTCTAATATCCAGCTCCCATCAACCGAGTTATAATCTGGTCTTGGCTCCCGGTACGTTATGGAAGGGTCTCAGAGGCCTGATGCGTTAGACTAAGCTACCAAGAGTGTCCTCACTGAAAACATGCTAAAACCTTAAGGTATTCTTACAAGGAATATTTAATTATGAATTAAATATTTAAGTCGCAAACTGTAAGTATTATTGCATCATATTCTAAATAACATAACAATTTCTACCTAAATGAACGTAGCAACTTGTAATACACAGTAATGATAAAGAGCACAGCACACAGCCTTATTACCGTGAGCAATAGCATCCTGCGTCCATCCATATGAATGGACGAAAGGAAGGGCAGCTTCAAGAATTTGATGCTTAAGTTGTTCTTCACCATCCTCAGAAGATTCATCATGTACAGGGAAAGATTCTCCTTCTTTTGACCGTGCTGCTTGCTCATTAATCCATAATGAAGTGGAAGATGTTACCCCACGAACATTTCCTGGAAGGAATGTTATGGATAATCACTGAAACTTATTACACACAGTCAACATAATATTTTAACTTCATGTTTGGAAAAAATTAAATAAAAAAAACTCTCCGAACCATTTAATCCCCAACTAATCTGATTAACCTGATTGTCACCCGAGGGTCAGGTGAAGGCAGCCACCTCATATCACATGTGATGCTTCAAGATGAGATCATTGTCTCCGTAAGCTAAGTCAATTACAGTGCCATGTGTTTGGTATCAGAATGTGGCTGTTCTATGAGCTTTGTGCACTACTGTGCCATTGCCATACCACCAGGGGACTTGTGGTATGGATTTATAAAATAATTCCAGAGCTTTGTCAATTGACAAAATCAGTGATCCCAATGGCAATCTGCTCAGATATGAAAAGTGAAACCAACCAGATAAATACAATGCCACCAAATTTTTTTTTTCCAAAATGAGTTTTAGAGATTGCTTTCTAAAGGTCATTCTGGGCTATTTATGCTTTCTGAAGGTCGTTATAAGCTATTTAGGGTAAATTTGCAGCATTTTTCTATTAAAATTACAAAATTGCTTGTGGGAACATTTGGAAAAGACCCCATCATGATAGAGAGTCAATGTTGATAATTCCTGGCTGTGTCTGGTCTTGGAAACAGAAGGCTAATACATATTTCAATAACCAAGTGGCCTTGCTTACAAAGTTGCATGTAGTTCACTTATGCTTTTTTTGTTTTGTTTAGGTGTTAGTTCAGTTTTACTGACAACATTAATAGTTTTAGGTTGACCAATCACTGTGAAGGTAACATTTTACTTCTTGGGTAATCACAAGGAAACTTAAACACAGAAAACAGACAGTTCCCAGTCATTATATATTTTGCTTTAGAGATTTACATGGATTATTCTGGTACCGAGATTTTTAAGTAGGATATTTTTAAAGGTGTTATAATATTAATTTACAGCAATGAAGCAAAATTAAGCTGATGTTAGATTAGTCTCAAGGACCTCAGAAAATGGCACCAACAATCGGTGACCTGATACTGAAGATGAACACTGCAACACATTTATCAATACACTATTACAAAGAAAGGTGGGTATAATACATAATGTACAGTACATGTTTATACCAGTGAAGCTCTTTTAAAAGTGGGTGGTCTAACTGCAGTATATGCACCTGGCCAAACCAATAAAACTGATTTTTAAGAAAAGGCTGAAAAAACAAACTAATGCCACCAAGAGACTTAATCATGGTACAGTTTTTAAGATAGTGAATATTCTTTCAAATCGGACTATTATAACTTTTCAAAAAAATTATTACTATAAATTTATTTTTTATTCCATTTACAAAAACAAAAGGTAACTCCAATGGCCAAGGACTGGCTACCTTATTTTACCAAGATCACTAAAGGAGCAAAAGTTATTTTGAACTTCCATTAACATTTTAACCAACTGCATATATTTATGCATACGTTAGAACTCCCACACATTGTCTTCCCTTATTCAATTAACTCAAAAACTTACTTTTCCTCTTAGTCATCAAATTATTCAATAACCTCATTTCCTTCACCATCATGCACCATATCATTCCTTCTTTCTTTAGATTCTTAGTTCTTTAACATTCTCAATTTATTACCACCTATTAACCCTTTATGGTGGGACCATATTAGGGCTTTTCACTTATATAAAATATACCCTAAATATATCCCCTAAATCATTATAATTATCCCTATATTTTGAGTTTTTAGGGGTGATTTTTCTTGACTTAATTTCAACACATATTGACCTACAACTTTCACATATTCGAGTATGAATGCCAAACAATGTTTATTAAAACATACAATTAAATTAAGGAATTAAAACTACCTTTATTCATTATTGATAACTTCAACTTCAATTATCTCTGAAACTAGAGTTTACACTCTGAGTGGCTTCTAAAATTCCAGTTTTTGACTGATTCTCACCATTTTAACATTTTGTGTGATCAGCTGTCTGTTCTACTATCCTTTTAGAATGGATTTTTCATAAATCCTATACCCTGTTCGTTTCGAGTTATAATTTTTTTTGGTCTAAATTTTCTGCATATTTCAATGTCATATTGACGTTCTGCATACGTCAATGTCATATTGCCGATTTTTTTTTTACAGTAAACTATACTGAAAACCTATATTCCAATTTATGAAACTGAAGATCATATGCTATTCTATGAGAATAGCACCAAATGAACAATTGGTCATAGTTTATATTTTTTATCCTGATTTGAAAATCTAAAGTTTTTAATATTCAATTTTAAAATTATTTTTGATTCTCTTGTTTTTCAAGTTACGTTGTGATCATTTAGACAATGTTGGAGCATTTGCATTGTATATGTATGTTTTGTGTGGTTAAAGGTTAATTTCTTTCCTTCTTTCACCATGTGCTACTTCTCAAAATACAGTAATTCAGAACTTTTTTTTATGTACAGTACTTAGTTTCCTCCAATAATCCTACAGTAACTAATTGTTTCTCAATATTACTAGTAGTCATACTCATGTAAGAAGCATCCATTGTTTCATTCATAATTAAATTACATGTATGCAATACTTTACAATTTAATTAAGACTTGCTTTGGGTTGCTTATAAATTGTATATTTCTATAAACCATTACAGTATTCTACTTTTAAGAAATATGAATCCAAGCTTCAGCATGCATGTACTGCAAATTTTATGGTTTTACAGCAACAAGCCATCAATACAGAAAAATAAAGATTATGAAATACAATACATTCTTCTACAATGATTTACCTCATGGCTCTTAAATAAGTACTGCTATGCATTTGAGATCATTCAATGTAACAACACAAAAAGTACAAATAACAATCATGATACTGTATCTTACAAATTATTACAGAAAAGTTACCATACAAATTGATGCACATTCTGGTATACTTCCTAAAAATTTGGATAAAAGTTTGGTAAGACCAGATTTAAATATGCAGTACTGCACTGTAAATGAGCGAGAGACTTAAAATGGAGAGCAAGGATGAGAATAACTTCCAATCCTTAACATATTCTTTGCTTTATAATTTAAATAAATACTATAAACAGTAATGTCAATCCACTACTATTTTTCAAATATCTATAAATAGGAAAACATACATTAAAACTTCTAATAATAGCAATTCATCAATTAATGCAGTACTGTACATCTAAATACAGAATTATACAATATTCATAATGGGCATATACATATTCAAATTCTATTTTCTATAGCCTGAATAGCTCTTGCTAGTACACACTGCATCATGTCTAAAGAACAAATAGCTGTCTGAACAATATTTTTTTCTTGATCAGGAAGCATATTAGGTAAAATTGTGCCACCAACACATACATTCATATCCATACATTTTTGTTTGCTAGAATGAGAGCTTAAATCTTTTAGCTTAAGTTCATAATGACCTTTTGATAGGTCAAGTCCCTTCTGAAGCTGAGAAAGATAACCCGTTTTAAGTACTGGTGCCAGTTCTACAATTCCAGTTTTGTTTTCAACATCACGAATAAAAACAAAAATAAGCAGATTTAGGGCAGCCATGATGCAATCACTCCACTCTAACATGTCTGTCTTCTCAGCATCTGGAGAGAACATGCTATCTGAACAAGGTTGGTTAGTTTTTTCCCAGTAAAATTAGGATCTAATGTTTCTTGACTTAGTGAAAAAGCAATATTTTCCTTTAGTTCTTGTATTACTAAACCTAAAACCCAGCATGTTTCACTGATAAAAGAAGAGCTTGAATAAGTTTTCTTCGGCCAATGCTGTCAAACTTATGAAAATGTGATTGGAATATCTCTAACGCTGTAGTTCTTAACTCTCGATTATTACAAAATATCATAATTCTAATCAACAATTGAGGAAAAGAAGAATGGGCTCTTGCTTCATGTGATTCGCTAGGTAAGGTTTTTTGTGGCAGTTTATTCAGAGTACTTTTGCCAGTGTTAACCCTTTGTGAATAGGTATATGTTCTTTTTCCTGCAATAAATTAGCTATGAGAGGCAAGCATTCCAAAAACACATACTGATGAGAGTATACACAAGGCACATAGTCACTAGCCATGTTTTGACCTAGAATACAGTAAAAGAAAGAAGCTATAGAAAGTTGAGAAATTTCATCTTTCTTATCTTGCTCATCTTCTGTCTCTAAAGATTCATCTCCATTTCTTTGTTTGATACCTAGATCTTTATCACTCTCTCTCTCATTTGCTAATATAGTTTTTGAACTACTCCATGTAATATTTGAAAACAATTTAAATACATTGCACAAGAGACTTGCTACCATGTTCACCAAATCACCGCAAGTACGATACAATAGACTCTCTACTTCTCCTTCATTACAATACACATCCAATATGTGAATGGCTTGTGAAAAAGTTGAAGAAGAAAACTTGACAGATATTCTCTTGAATTAGTTACTTTACCTGTCCATACAAGCTCTTCATTCACTACTTTATTATAGAAAACTAAATAGAAATCTTTAAGCCATTGCACAGCATTGGACACAGCTTGGACCTCTGGGTGAACATCCAAAAGCTTCTTTTCCTTGCCTTCCAAATTATAACCTGTTGGTAGATTCATGACTGCTATACGAGAATAGAGTGTATTAAAAAACCCACGAGAAGGTCATTGGACGAGTATTTTTAGATGCTTGACGCAACAGTATTGTTTGAATAGGCTGTAACATAACACGAAACTGAACCTCTGAAGTGTGAATTTCTAATTCTTCCAAGAATACCAGGAGAGCTTCCTTTGCATTTGCAACAGATGCAATGTACACAAGTAATTCTTCTATACATATTTTCCTTCAGGGTCAAGGTCTTCCTGTAGAAGTTTAGTAATTACCGGTACAAGATCAAGACTATTGTGCAGAAGACACAATTTATATTTTTCTTCTTTTATCTCATTGATGGCAGATTCATAGTTGCCGTCCTTCACATTTTTCCAAATACTGGACCCAAGATCTTCAAGCAATGTTTCCTGAGGGTCACTAATGGTTTCTGTGTTAACAAAACAATCCATTTTTGCTGTATCAATTCTAAAGAGTTTTACAAGCCTTAACGACCATATTATTATGTGACACTACCAGTCACAATAGCAAAGCATCAATTAATAATGATACTGTACTAGATTTCTTACAGCCTTCTGCTTATTCATCTGTTATGTGTTTCTTTGCCACGTTCCAGATTCCTCTTCAGCCTGAAAGCAAGCAGGAAATGTGTCTTCAGTATAAAACTTCTGTTTTCTTAATAGAAACTTTTCTCTTAGAAAGAAATGGAAAGATTTAAACAAAAAATGCATTACC